>NC_051182.1:20081558-20287657 GCF_013339695.2 Rhipicephalus sanguineus | reverse complement strand
CACAATTTAAGAAAATTTAGCTCGTTTTTTAGGATGGAATACGTTGAACCAAATTACTATGTAAAGTATTGGCAATTTCGTCCGCTGTGATTGTCTGTTTTCCATAACGATACCCTCAAACGTCGATGATCTGCTCGATCTTTCCACGTCACATAAAGTTATTCCATGTTCGACACGCACTATCAATTCGGACATCTTGCTCGTAATGAAGAAATGTCGGCATAATGAGCTTCTATTTGACGAATAATTTCTGCAGGTTTAACACCTTCCGCAGAGCATAGCGAATCACTGCCCTCATTTCCTCCCCGGTGAAGGTCGATAATGGGGCTGCCATTCTTCAACGGTCTGCTACACTCGACTAAAGCGAAATAAGAGTGACACATTCCAGAGAGGTGTTGCAGATGACACTAATCCAGCGGTGGATACTATACTCGGTGACAACTTATCTCGACCAGTGGAGCCAGGCTACGGAGCCGAGGCTTCCGCACATTCGTGTTGCTCCGCAAGCAGTACAGCAGCTTGCGGCTGATTTCGGTTTTGCTCGCTCCATCGTTCACGTGTTTATAAAAATATACACGAAAAATGTGAATGGGAGAGACATTTCTATCGCTCAGTGTACATTCTGTTTCATATTCGAGATATTTTTCATGGAAAAATAAACAGCGCTGTTTGCGGCCGCACACTGACCCACTACGTCATGGATGCCTTGTTTACTTTAGAAACGGGCGTGCCTGAAAAGGTGGTGCTGTCTAAAAAATGGAAAGAACAGGAAGGCGTTCTTGCAAGTGAGCAATAACTGTATTTTACCTTCAACTTTCCGCCACTGTTTCAGTATCATAATAAATAAAGCAGCATTTATTTCAGCAAGCCAAATGAGAAAATTATCAGCAAACTTAAGTACTATTTTTTAGCTTGGTAGCAGGCATGCATTTCGGTTCTCTAGCTTCCACAGTGCTGTCAAGAAAACTTGTCGCCGAGTGTAGCAGTGTTAAACCCTAGTGGGAGAGATAGCAAAAGTCGCTTACTTTTTGACTACACCTCGTATATATACATCTGATTATCTTACAATAAACTTTTATTTATCTTTTCCTCAGTATTGTCGTCTTGCCACGCCGTAAGCAGTTTACGGATTAAGTAGCTTTTTGGAAATTCTGTGCTATATCAAGACACTAATAGTTAAAGATGTAAAGACATGTTTTGCTAAAAATAAACATCTTGCTTTGAAGATTGTGTTCACTTATTTTGGTCAGTTGGACAGGAACTTTGTAACATGCATCAGAACTTCAGTCACTAACTTCAGGCGTCAATATAATTAATGTTTACTCAGATGCGCTGGCACACTGTCGAAATATTTCCTGTGTGAACATTTCTGGACTTTGCATGCAATTTAAAGTTAACAGTAAACTTTAAACAGTGCTTGTTGTACCTAACACAATGTTAAGTATGTGATGTGTTTTAGAACTACATTATGAAAAGCTTTATTGCACAATACAACAACATTTATTACAGCTATATTTCCTGCTTGAGATCATCCCACTTTGGGAGGATGGCCAAGTGTAAGTGTAGGCCCTTCCATAACGTAAGCCAGGGTGACTAGGGCATGCATTACGGAAGTGCCTGCATTTACATTCGGGCGTTCTCCTAAAGTAAGAATAATCTCCATTAGGCAAGGTGCATCAACAAAGCTTCAATGACCAATAGTCAACGAAACATTGGTAACAGGTATTTAGGACACTTAAAAACAGTGTAACTTTCAATTTAACCTTGCGTCAGCATCTATTGAAAGTTATAAAGGAAATTTCATTTGGTTATAGGAGGCCAATAGTCGACGAAATGTTGGTTGCTGGTATATAAGACGTTTAAAAACGGTGTACCAACTTTCAATTGAACGTTCATTTAGCGTCTATTGAAAGTTAATAAAGATATTTCTATTGGTTATCGGTGGCCAATAGTCGACGAAATGTTGGTTGCTGGTATATAAGACGGTCTTACGACTTTCAATATACCGTCGGTAGGTTCTATCGCCTTTTCCCAATAAACTGTCTATTGACGGTTGGTAAAAGTTTTTCTAAGGGCTGACAACGCCAGCTGACAATGCCAGGAACAAGGTAGCATTAATTTTAATGGAATTTATCAGTTAAATGAACGAAGAAAAATGCGAACTTGCTTCGTCAACAAGATCTGCACTGTGTTTAAGTTCGGAAATGACCGGCGCACGCAAAAGCTCTCTTCAACCTTAGTTCATATTTCTCCGTTCAATTTAGTTGCTCGCCTGCAACATAAGCTACATTTACAGAACAATATATTACGATATATGCACTTTAAAACAGAGGGCCGACGTCGCACGCGCGCGAAAGAGCATAATTGACCAACATTAGCTTATCGGTGTTGCAGATCGACGAAAGCAATGCGTTTACGTAGATTTACGTATATAAACGTGTATAGGCAGTGCCACAGGTGCTGCTGCGCGCATCCGCGGTAAATCAGTGCCGCCACTAAAGACCCGATCGCAAAGATCCACACAGCCATCCCTTTGCAAGCTTCGCAAGGCAGTGTGCGCCGAAGTACACAGACCGCACGCCGCGTCTGCCGATCGCTTTACACCACCTTATCCCTCAGCTTTTATGTTTCTTTTGCTTCCTTCGGTTAGCGTGCGCTGCGAACACCGAGCGAGTTACAGAGCCGTACTACAGGTGGAGCTGTTTGTTCGGTAGATAGGTGGATCGGGCAGATCATCGTGCTCACCTTCCCGCGGATCGCGGGCACTTGTATGCTTGTACGCTGTCCGCAATAGCGCGCGGCGCGCGATAATGCACGCCTGCGTGGCATGCAAAAGCCAAGAGCGCAATATTTTAAAAAGATATGTCAGTGAGCGCACACGTATGGCTTTCAAGAAAAACAGAACGACAGTACTAAATCCGCGCGATAGATAACGACCACAAGGCATTATAAACAACCAGTGTGCATTAAAACAGCCGTACTCGGGCCGCTCTCTCTGTACACAGTTGAAACGCGCGATCAGTATTTTGTTCGGTTTGCGGCGCACCGCTCATGCACATGTCCGTGCCTTGTTCATTGCGAAAAAATACGACACACGCTATTGCGAAGGGTGTAGAGATACATGTGGCTAAAGAAATGAGTGGAGGAACGCAACACAGCATTGCACAGGTCGCGCAGAAACAACGTGGTTTCGATATCTAACGCGCGTTTGTAATCGCAGTGGGGAATACAATGTAGATGTATTGCTGTGCAAGGTTATCTTAGAAGTTTGAGAGTCACATCTCCTCTGCAATGAACACTTTTTCTTGACCGCTTACCTCAGATCGGAAGCACACGCAAACTAGAGAACAGCAGTTCGGCTTTGCCAAGCGATACGCCTCGTGCAGCTGCCGTCCGGATGAGTTTTGAAGCGCGCAGAGCTTCGACATTGCGTTCTCGTCGATTTGTGGCGGTACAGTGAGGTTCACTGACCGTTCGGCGCTGGACGACGAAAGAAATAGCCGTATTTTCGTGGTCCGAAAGCTCCGCCAATGACTGCCGCTCAGCCTCTCTATGGCCTCTCCTTATGGAGACGCTAGCAGACGATTCCACAACGGCGCCCAACAAAAATGGCGGACGCGCCCAGTGTTGCCAGAGCACCAAGCATTATGAATATCCGCTATTCCATCGGCGAAAATGGTTAGCGTTAAAATGCGTCATTGTACATTTCAACAACATCGTTTGTCTCCCCGTAAGTTCTAGAAGGTCCTTAACTATTCGGGAGACCCATTCAGTTTGACTGGGGCAGAAGAAAACACCCGAGAGCGTTCTGTTTTATTTAGGCGCAGCGTGTGCCAACCGACGCCACTGTTAAAATCTTTGCCAGGCAAAACAGGATAGCTGGATGAGTTGTAACCGATTTAAATAAACAATCTAGAACAAAAAATGGCGCACATTGACTAAAGATTCCGGTAAATGTATTCTATGCAGCCCAAATTTTGGAAACGCATGTAAGAAATGAAAATAAGTTATTTATTTTCCATGGTACAAATTTCTGTACAAAGGGGAAGTCTAAAATAAGAGCTGTGCCTAAACAGACGGACGACACTACAATTCTTTGTTTTGGGAGGATGCCAGTATAATATATCTGTACGTACGTATCTCTACACATACGACCAATACGTCAGAATACCAGCTGCGATCGCAGCAAAAAATACGTGTTTCTGCCCTCGAAAAGAAACACGAGGAATGCGACCGCCAATCCTCGATAGCTTCTTAATAAAGGAAAGTGCTTACATGAAGAGAGAGCTCGCGTGAGCATTAGACAGGCCTACAAAATGTAGCTTTTCATGGGTGTTTGTAACAATCAATTTCCCTCTGGAAGTGTATCCGCAAGCTGTTTTCATGTACTGTCCCGCTCAGTATGTTAAATAACATGGTTGTCAAGAGGAGAGTAGATGAAGAAGTGGCAAGCGAACGTGAGCCTGAGCGCGCGCCCGCATTCCATTTTCAGTTTTTACCCAGCGTCAAATAAACAAGACGTTCTCTACTTCGGCTCCGCTTCCTGGTTTTCAAGAGTATGGTGCCGTGACCAGGATAAGAATGACAGTTGAAGACCTCTGACGATGAACGAAGCTACGTGAAGAGGACGGCCGATCGACGAGATCAACGCGACGACGCTGGGAGAGAAACGAAGAACGATCCACGTCATCACGGCCCTTCGATTCCCGACGTGACGACATGGAAAGGCTACGACGGAAACGTGCTACCGCTCGAGCTTCGGTCACCAGGATCATCAACGACATGACGACTCTTATGCGGCCGTAACCAACGCCCACTAATGAGCTAACCGATCATCTTAATCTATTGAAGATACAGGAAACGATGCTCACGGACCTTGACAACCAAATAGAACAGCATGTCACGGACGATAACCTTCAGGATGATATTAACAGCGTCGCGCAATATCAAGATTCTATTGTCCTTGCAAAGTCCCACGCTGAACGCATTTTATCCTCTCCTCAAGCTGTAGCTACGCGCGTATCTCACGATCATCTCATCAGGCACGTGCGCAGATTAAGCTACCTAAGCTCGATCTACCGAAGTTTCATGGTGACCCAATTGAATGGCCTGAGTTTTGGGATCAGTTTGAGTCCACTATTCATCAGAACGGCCATCTCGCAGAGGTGAACAAATAAAATACCGCAGGAGCTACCTGTTGGGTAAAGCGGAAGGTGTCATCAGCGGCCTGGCCACAACTAACCAAAGTTATAGCACAGCTATACATCTTCTCAAAGAAAGATTCGGCCATAAGTCGCTGATTGTCAACGACCACATGCGGCGCCTTCTAAACCTACGTAAAATCCGTTCGGGTAAAGATTTAGAAGGGCTTCAAAAGTTGTATGAAGAAGTCAAAACCCGCATGAGATCCCTTCTTAAAGGGGCCCTGCAACACTTTTTGAGCAGGGTCAAAAAGCGCTGCCAATCGGTAGTCGAGGCTCCCGAGAACACGCGAGCCAAATATTATAGCGAAGCGAGCGGCCTGGAATTTACAATAAATTCTCAAAGTCAGCTGAAAATCGCTCCCTCTTCTCTCGACAAATGATGTATTAGTCCGCAATATATGACGCGATTGTCGGCAGTTCCACCATTGGCTGATGTTTTAATCACGATAGCACCCTCATTATTACCTTCGTTGTTAATTTTGAGTTCAATAAGTAGATAATATGTATGTTTATATTGTGTTATGCCGTTAAAACACCGAACAAACATTACTATTAGCACTTCCGGTCTCACCGACTGCTCGTCTGCTCGTAGTTTCGTGGTTGCGTTTTCTTCACCATGCGCAGTGCCGAAATCGTGAATACTTCTGTGCTTTTGACCATCGCCGGTTGCCGTTGAGAGTGGCAGCCGTTCGAGTGTTGCCTCGTCAGCTGGAAACTGGATCGTCGGCACGTTCTCGCGACCGACCGAGGCAGCGGTGCAGCATTTCACCAATAACAATGCTGGCGCCGGCAAGCTTAGGATACCTGTGTTCGCTGTATGGCGAGAGGTCCCGTTCGCTCTCTGTTCAGTATGTCATCGAGCCGTACCTCGGCGTATCCTCCCCGTAGTCTCAGGTTCCCGAGAAACCGCGGCACAGCAACCAAGCAGACTCGCATTTTCACAGTAGCTGCAGACAGCCGGGGGATGGGTCCGCGCCGACCCGATGCCCCACGATCCTTTCTTCTAGTCTTTAGTTCTTTGTTGTCAGCCCGCACTCGCTGTGCGCCCGCATTCGAAGAGCAAACAGCATCGAAGTACCGCCACTGGGAGAAGGGTGCACGCAGCTTTGTCGTGTTGAATACGATTCAAGCGCGAGCAGTGCGACGAGGCGGTGTATCGGAGTGTGGGTCGAAACCCATCTCAGCTGTCATTCGTTCCAAACGCGCACGCAGGTTTGCGTCCATGGTTGGCAGAGCGATGAAAACACTACGGCAGTTCGAGGTGCACACACAGCATTACCAAACTAACTCACAGTTTCCAAGCACGCGCGATACACGGTGCGATACACCGCTCGACGACGACCGCGCATGCCGACCGGAAGTGGCGCCACAGACCACGTGGTTGCGCCCAAAACGCCAGAGAGAAAAAAATGAAGAAAAAATGCAGCCGGCGCTGACGGCGCCTCCTCGCACCTCCGTCCTCCCTCCCTTCACGACCTGCGCAGCTTTCCGCGCGCTCGCGGCGTTGAGTTGAGGGAGAAAGCTGTGGAACGTGATCTCTATAATTTGGTAACACCACTTAGACTTGACGGATTCGAAAAATTTTTGCGGCATATGACTCGTGAAGAGTCATACGTCAATAACGAGACTATTCCAATATAACAAAGAAAGGTGTTGCAGGGCCCCTTTAACCTTGGTATCGAAGACAAAGAATATCGAATACTAATAAAGACAGCTATAATACAGAATATTCCGCAAGAAATGGTGCTCTGTTATACTTAGCGCACTTTGTCTTCCACACCAAGGTTATGAAGGGATCTCATGCGGGTTTGGACCTCTTCATACAACCTTTGAAGCCCTTCTAAATCTTCACCCGAACGGACTTTACGTAGGTTTAGAAGGCGGCGCATGTGGTCGTTAACAATCAGCGACTTATGGCCGAATCTTTCTTTGAGATGTATAGCTGTGCTATAACTTTCGTTAGTTGCGGCCAGGCCGCTGATCACACTTTCCGCTTTACCCAACAGGTAGCTCCTGAGGTGGCTGAGTTGAAAATAGCCGCGTCTGCTTTCTGAGGCACGTGTTTTCAAACTAATACGGAGGAGTGGTTCATGAACCTTTAAAACTACCCGACTTAACCAGTTTAGTAGCTAGAAAGCGCTTGTCATTCGCGCAAGTTTACACAGTACCTGTATGTTTTATGTTAAGCTTTTAAGATTAAATGATTTTAGTATATCTGTGTGTGTGCGTGCGTGCGTGTGGTGAGTCATGGCAGAAAGGATGTGCTGTCTCAAAAAATCTTTCTGTTCAAGGCAATGCCTCGGTTGGGCCTTCATCAATTATCAATCCACAACTTACCCATTGATCTTGTGCTCTCCACTGATGACTACAAAACAAGATAGATAGATAGATAGATAGATAGATAGATAGATAGATAGATAGATAGATAGATAGATAGATAGATAGATAGATAGATAGATAGATAGATAGATAGATAGATAGATAGATAGATAGATAGATAGATAGATAGATAGATAGATAGATAGATAGATAGATGTAAACACGAATCACTCACCTGCACGCAATGTTTCTGTCTGCTGCAGAAACACCCCGTAACTCGAGGTCTTTAATGTTTCTCGAACTTTCTCACAAGCGAGCATTCGTTTCCGACTGGAATACAATACACATAATTTATCGTTCTCACTTTTTTGCAGCCAGATGTGGGCTATATTAGGCGCTCCTGAGCTGCCTGGAATATCATTTACAACACCTTGCCTCCTACTTGCTTAGGCCTTTGTTCTTCCCTTGCAGCGCTTTGACTCCAATTCTAAGAAATAAATTTGTTAATATTTGTGCATTCATGAAAAAACCGTTTCTTCAAGCTGCGATGCAAATCAACGATGATGACGCGTTTGCCGAAAATGTGAACTATATGAAGCTGCTCAAGATACGAGAACGCGCGTTTGAATAAAACAATTATTATTCCGCGGTGTGTTAACTTTTCTCGCGCTCTCTTGTGATTATGTTTTTTGTTTATTTTTCTCTAGCGTATCTCAAGGTGACAATGCTGTAAATGAAGATGACAATGCCGCACAGAAGGCTTTTGCAACGTTCGCAATGCCAAACAAAAATACTGCTCTGTTAAATTTCATATCAACTCGCCTTTTCTTTTTTGAACACACATACAGTAGTGTTCGCACAATATAGTTTCAGGTAGAGTGCGCATACGAAAAAGCAGTATGATACTTTATTATGCTACACGCTAAGAAATGTAATACGAATCATTTCACTTCAATTTTACTTCCTTAAACGCCCCCTCAAGGGGGGTATTACATAAGGGGTGGGCTTACAATTGCAGCGACATATATACATAATAATAATATATACACAATTATACATACACGAAAAATTATACATAAACAATAATATATATATTCATAATATATGCACGATATCTGCATATGCATATAACTAGTAGCCACATATAAACATAGGAGTAAATAATGCTTAAACATTTCAGCAATTGTGTCTGCATTAGACACTGAAGCTCCTTTACTGCAGTTCTCCTTTTTAGCAAACATCATGAACGTGTTTTTCTAAAAAAATCGCTTAATAAACCCGTTTATCGTTTTAGAATGTTTCACTAGCTACCCGCCTAAAACGTCTTACGAAAATAAAGTGCGCTCCGGTGAATAAACGTTTCAAGAAAGCATTGTGAAGAGGTTCGCGTTAGCAAATTGTGGAGGACGTCCCTCACGTGTTCATATATGGCTAAAGGCTGATATCCCTAGCGCATACGCGGCTAAAAACGCTTACGGTATCTGCAAATGGTGTCCTATGTAATCTACCACGCAAAGAGCGAGGTTTATGTGAAATTTTACTTACCTATCATTTTCTATTGCTATTGCCTATATTTTTCACGTCAGTATTATTTTATATACCATATGGAAGTGTCAGCCGATGACATCGCATCAGCCAGTCACGTTACCCTACGCCCATATAGCTATTGGTGTTAAATCAAACATGACTCAATACTAGGGTAACTACACATTGTATTGTTTTATGAGATTTCAGTTGGACTAAACGTTCTTGAGTGTGAGTGATGAGTCGGCTCACTGCTCTCGTTGTGATTTGTCTGCGTGCTTTTTTCTTTAGAAGCAGCACAATGTAGCCCATGGAATACACGTTTACCACTATCGCTTCTACCTCCTTCACATTCTGAGCTATACGCGGGAATGTTGTCCCGGGGTTCTTAAATCACACATGAAAATCAGTTAGCGCACGTGGCATTATCTATGCCAACTGATACGTCCTGTATGATGTTTTCAATGTCTCAGTGGTTCCAGTGCTCTTAAGGCACACCTTTCAAGCTTTATTTCTCTTAAAATTAAGAAAAGTTTCGTTAAGTCGAGTGCACATATGTGTGCTTGTGGCTGTCCGTATTATTTATGTGTATGAGTGATTACTGAATAAAAAGACGATGACAAGAGAATAAACAAATGTAATAAGAGGTGTCGGCACCCAGAACGGGAGCCTTGTTCGCAGGTGCACAAGGCTCCCGTTCTGGGTGCCCGACACGTCTTATAACAATTTTTGTTCTCTTCGGATCGGCGCCTTCGCCTTTTATTCAATTATTCTTCCTGACCAGACGGGAATCCATCGAAGCCTTCATTTCATGAGTGAATATTGTATGTTTAATAGTCATCAACCAGCGCCTGGAACAGCAAGCAAGGCGATAAACCAGACTAACATACCCGGGAATATCATTAAATATTGCTGCATCTTACGAAAATGATTGCCTTCCCTTTCAAATATTCCTATAATATATGACGCAAACTTAGAGTGCAGCCGAACTTCAGATCATATTCTTATTGGTAAAATCATAAATTCTTGTGTAGCTTCTGCCAACGCTACCATTGCGACTTACTCTATTTGCTTCAAGGTGACGGTATCAGATACGCTTCCTCTGCATAAACCAATACAAACAAGGTTGCTTATTTCTTAACACAAAATTATCTTAACGCGGTTTTTAAAAAATTAGGTGTTGCCATTGGCTTGTCATATATGATATGCAGTATTACAGCAATGCACACTGTACAAATCGTACTTGTCACAATCGAGCGAGTTTGTAACTTCCTCTATGAAAACACATTTTGCTTTTGTGTCATGACCGATTTCTACAAAAGAGGGATGAGCCATCTTCTTGTTGTTTTTAGGGGCGAAGCTCCTTAAGCGGCACCCGTTCGTCCCCGTCGTAGTGCGTAGCCAGTCTTAACGCTAGTACCAGATCTTGACCTCCAAGGTGGTGCCGGTGGGAGATTTCTCCTGTGCGTTGTTGAACAATAAAAAATTCGCAGCGTGCGCGTTAACTAAAAGCTGAATTCTTCTGTCTCTCATTCCCCATTAGCAGCCATTGGCATGTTCCAGTAGGAAACGTTAGTAGAAGTATAACCCCCGTATTCAGAAACGCTCCTTCACTTGAACTTGACTTGCACCGCCTTCAACGTGTTTCGAACGCGCTGCCTTTAGGCTGTGCCAAGGCAGCACAGACGCGTTTCGAACGCGCTGCCCAAGGCGGTGGCAAGTCAAGTTCAAGTCGAGGAGCGTTTCTGAATACGGGTTAGCTAAAAGCCGACTTCTTCTGTCTCTCATTCCCATTAGCAGCCATTGTTTACCTCCAAGGTAGTGCCTGATGAGATTTCTCCTGTGCGTGATTAAGCAATAAAAATTTTGTTCAAAACGCCGTTGATTGATGAAATAAACCAACGAAAGACGCCAGATGTTTTCTAAAAGCAAAACGAAAAGACGCCAGATGTTTCTAAAGCAAAACGAAAAGACGCCAGCTGCTTAACGAAAGACGCCAGATGTTTCTCCTCTCCTACGGTCCCGTCGCGAGGCAGCGTCGCGAGGCAGCGTCGCGGCAGCGTTTTGATTGAAAAAACCGACCGCTTGCGCTGCACAACCGTTGACCACCCCGTATATATAGGCACTGGATTTTGACCTCCAAGGTAGTGCGTGTGTGCGATTTCTCCTGTGCGTGATTAAACAATGAAAATTCACAGCGTACATGTAAAATTAAAGTGAGCTACAAGTCGTCATAACTCTCATCGAACCTTTAGTATAAACGCGCCCGATCTCACGTCGGTGATGATGTACTGGGTAGAACTCACGGAAGATTCACGGTTTACCGATGAACCTCCGCAGCTTCACCCACTCATCATCATTCACTCCGTGGATGTGCTGTGATTTTTTTTATGGCAGTTGTCATGAAGAACAGTACAGATTTGCAATTGACAGGTTATTTCATAAGCATATGACTTACTTTCCACAGAAAGGTGGAGAATAAGCAAGCGCTCACTTTCAACGTTAAATTAATGAGTTCATTGTAAACGTAACATGGATATCTCTAGGTTGATCAATGAAGATCAAATGCAGCAATATGAAATGTCATGTGCGAGAAGATGTCTGCTTCGGCTTTCTCAACACAAAAGCTGTATCTTTTGAGCAATATTAATATTGCTGGTAGCATTTCACTAACCCACAGACGTTATTATGTGACCTGTAACTGTGAACACCTCTATCTGTAGGCTGTGGTATTGAGACAATTCAGATATTTATCAATGTTTATGACACATAGATGGTTCTGTGTTTCATAGACGAAGTAAGTCTTAGTCGACGCGAAACCTCTTGCCCTGCTAAATTTATACTGAGCAACTATTTAGAAAAGTTAAGGTTCGCGATACCACCTTGCGGGCACTGCTCTTATGAAAAGGCTGTTGACGATCACAGTTTATGTGCACACCCATTTGAAGAAGTAAAAAGATTGAACCTAGTTTGAGATTACCATCATTCAATTTCAAGGCCCCATTGCAGGGTACATTGATAACTAGCACGCAAAATACGCCGAAAAGGTCGCCGCTCTTTTGCTCGTTTACGAGCATTGTATCACGGCTCGTAGCGGCAATATCTTACGGAAAGCGGGAGGTGATCTCACTAGCATTGCCATCTTTTTGTTCCATTCCCCGCGTAAATCTCAAGGGTGTTTCTACTTGAGGGGCAGTGGAACAGCCTAAGGGTGCTTTGCGCCTGTTGACTGCTTAAGAAGAAAAGCAGGGGGCACCAGCAATTAGCACGCAAAGAATGCGTGCTGCACTACTGTATTGCAGAAAACTGGCGTTGTTACTGAGCAGACCCTGCCGTGACGCGCACTGGTTGACATTGCCTTTTTTGTTGTCTAAGTTAAAAAGGCAGCCACCATTTGAGCGTGCGAAGCGTTCTGTTTGAATATCGTCTTAATCGGGGCCCTGAAATTTGTTATGAATATGTTAAATTACGTGTGTTCTTGTTTATTAAAAAATGGCTAGCCTGATATTGGGACTCCCTACAATTTTTTTATATGAAGAACCGCGCACACCACGGCAATAAAGTAATTTAGTTATCCGGTTGATTCTAATTGGACTCCCGAAATTAACCTTAAAAGGACCAAGATATTTAGGAATCGACGCATAAAGCATGCAGAAAGACGACCGGCGCGTTACCGTTAGCATTTTATAAGAAACTTCTATTGTCCATTAAAAAGCGTGCATGTGGCCTTTCGGTGAAGTAAGCCGATTGCGTGTCTGCAGTTGCTTGTTCTTGTGTTTGCACTTAGACGTCCTTGCAATAGGGACGTACCAGCTGTATTTGCGGCAAAATAGGTCGCCGTTGAACAATGTCACATGCGTCACGCGAGAAAGTTCACCGGAGCGACCTGTTGTTTACCGATAAATATGGCGAAAGCGTGATGAAGGCAGGTTTGCTGCTATGATATCTAGTATCCCACCCAATCGTTACATAACTAACCCGCCCGTGCGCTTAGATCGTATCCATCATAATAAGACAGTTAGACAATCATTCAGTCATCTGAACGTTCATCAGTACTCATTATTCCCTCATGCTTTTTCATTATGGAATAAGTTACCTCAGGAGATCGTTAATGCGGACACAATACAATCGTTCGCCCATCTCGTCAATGACCTAGCACTTGATTTTTAACATTGTGTTCCTCATAAGTGCTGAGATTTTTTGTATTTCTGTATGAATGCCATTATTGCTATGTATTAATTATATTTTTCCCTGATGTTGAGAATGTTCTGAATTTCGTATCTTGTATTGTATTTTCATTGTGTTTTTTATTCGGATTTTGTCACTGACATTTGTTACCCACTCCTGCTTGGGCCCGAACAGGGCCTGCAGTATTTGTAAATAAATAATAAATAAATAAATATTGCTCCTTGATGGTTAAGCATTCTCTGGGTGCTTCACAAGTGGCGGTATCTGTGACTGCAGTTGGCTAAAAGAAACTTATTTTAGTGTCAGGTATATTGTGCGACAGTCCAAAAAATAGTTAATAAATATGCAATGCTAGTGAATAAAAGTGCACTTCATTTGGATAAGAGGTGAAGATAAAATATAGTCTGGTATTACGCATACTACATGCTGCACGCAGTGTCATTATACAGCTAACGAAGTCAATAAATTTCAATCAAAAGGTTCTAAATATGGCGAAGATGTGTTCCTTCCAGCATCAAGAAACGCAGCGAATCTTTGCACACACAGATATTGCGGAGACGCCGCTGTACTATGTAGAATTTCCGTTCTAGTAATAAATTTCATTCATTGGGCGCTGGCATGGCCGTCCCTACATACCTGTAATTTATTTATTTCCAGTACGTGGCATGTGTGGGGTGGAATATATATAGTTACTTTTAAATGTTAGTATATGACCACATCAGGCTTGCTTATAATCCATGTGTGGAGCATTAGCGCACTCAATGCCACACCAATTCATAGCAAGTCATTTGGTTTACGCTGTGTCCTTTCATTTCATGGTCCGTCTCATGGTCTCCAGATAATAATAATATCTGTGAAAAACACAAAAACGATTTCTTTCGTCATAAGGCGTTGTGCACTAAACGCTGTGTTGCACTGCCTCCGCGATCCACCCACCTTTACAGCAACGGTGTCCTGTAATGACGACACCATCACAATCATGTCATGGCGTAACATTTGGCAATCTGTGACGTTATTATTCGGATAAGGTCACTTGGGTTTTCGTGAGTCTTGCGCAAGTTTCGCGCAAGTCCCTGGATGGGTGCGTCAACATAACCATTTAAAGCGTTTCCCCTAATAACTTTTAGCCTGTGCTATATGGTGTTCTGAATTCACAACACTTAGGCGATGTTCCATCTTCCCATCGAGTGTGCAATCCACTGAGCTATGGTCCAGCAAACTTTGTGGGATATTTCTGAAACATGCTCTGCAGCACAGACTGATCTGTGACAGCTGTAAGCGTGTTTCAGAGCTCCGAGTGCAATAATGCTGCACTTGGGTGATGTTTACGTAGTGCACAGTACAATGGCGTTAATATGTCTGGAGCTTCAAATATGACGTGCGTGCTTCACGTAGAGGCGCGTGCTTCAGAACCCACACTTGTGTGCGCGCTTTCATGTTTTTGCAAGTACTGCTCAGCCTATTTGGTCAGATTAGGTCGTTCCAGCTGTTTGACCTACACGCCTCACTCTGTCTTCCCAGATAGTATTAAGGCAAATATTAAATATATCATCGTGTCAAATCATATAGTGCTCTCGGGTGCCTGTCTGATTATTACATTAAGTTCTTTTTTCTTTAATGTGTAGCCTTTCTTAGTGAACCCTTGGCACTTTGCGCATTTCTGTCTACGTATCTATCTATCTAGCCGCCTACGTCTGGGTGCTCTCATAGTCGCCTCCTTAACTTCGTGTAGATCAAGATTGACATGGGAGAGTAAAAGGATTTTACGAATATGACTGTCGGGTCATGATATGCATAACGTGAAAATGCTGTCGCGTACGTCAACAAACATTTCCTCCAGACACGTGTGGCACATACCCGTTTACCACTGGCCGCGGTGTACGGGTATGCAAAACAGGTGATTGACATTTTATATCTACCCAGGAAGGACGAGAACAGACATAGGTAATTTAAATGCCAGAGCGTTGAGAAAAACCGACATCGGCAGCATGGACCAGGCGAATGGAAATGAATAAAAATTAGGATCCCAGCAGGAATCGAACCAAGCTTTCTGCGTGGCAATCAGGTATTCTACCACAGAGCCATGCCAGGTCTATAAACTGGTTTGGAAAAATAGCGTATGCAGGTCTAATGTCGGTGCAGCGTGAATTGTGGTTGTGGCGCTGGCTATTTAATTTTACAAGAAAGCAATAAACACCGCATATGTACTCCTACGACACAGGTGTCATATCAGATTAACGTCTCTGACACTATTGTTGGCTCCACTTTTATGGCAGCCTAATGAATATTATGTTTGTATTCTTATGATTTAGGAAGCTATATTGAACAATTGCTCGACCCCGGAGAGAGAGAAAGTGAAACGCAGAGGAAAGACAAGAAGGTTAACCAAGCTTTGGCTCGGTTCGCTACCCTACACGTGAGGTGGGGAAAGTTGGAATAAGAGCAAGGATAGAGAAGAAGCAACAAGAATGAGACAGAGCAGAATAAACAGTTAGTTGGAACACACCCAACACGAACCTCGAAGGAATATATTAACGAAAGTTGCATATGAAATCACATGGTTGCACCATAAAGTGCACATAGTTTCGACAATATTGGCGTATGTATTCTAACGTGAGTGCTGACGTTACGTCGCACCGTAAGGTACCCTTTTAACGCCAGTGTTGCGGACGTGCCTGGTAAGCCCATGATGTGCACACAGCCACTACACTTACAAAAACACCCCGATCCACATCGTACCACTTGGCTCAAAGCCATAAAATACAGCATAGAATTACTCGCTGACTGCTTCGCATGAAACCGATCGGCACAACACGTGGGGTCTGCCGAATCTTTTAATTCTCGTTTCAAGAGGAACAGATACGTGTTCCGTAAGTCAGTGCGGCTTACGAGTAAGAGCTTCGAATATTTGAAAGATGTGTTTCATCTTGACTCCTGTAATTTGAATAAATGCATGCCCATTAAAACGAGTTCCTTGCGTTAGTGCGTTCTGAATCTTCGGAACTGTCGGTGGCCCTAAGGCATTGTTACGCATTGTCGGGCTAAAGGCACAGAGAAAACAAACATGGGCGTATGGACAGGACATCGACCTTTAACATCGTCCTTCCTATACAAATGTTACGAGTTGCCTTCATAGGGAAACAAGATACGATGACGCAAGTCAGGTAAATAAAAAGCCTTGGTTCCGAAGTGCTAGACCTGCAGAACGAAACATATTGCTCATTTCTACTGTATTTCTACTTTTGTTTACCCCTCGAGTTTTACACAACAGCTGCATTTTAACACGAAAGTGTTTTATGCCGGGGTCCACCAACACTCCAGTGACGTATTTCCGTCACGGAAATGTGGAGTTCGGCCTACTTTCTTTGAGCGGGATGTAAATCTGAGTGTCCAAAGCACCGCACTCAAGGTTATGCTCATCGAGACGGATATGCTCATTAAGGCTTGAAAGCCATTTCTTTTCTCAAGACAGGCTCTAAACCTCCAAAACCAATAGTTTTGGCTTTGCATGGACGTGCTTGAAATATGGGCTTCCAGGCGACACTATTTCAATACATATATAGCTTTTGGATACTATTTCGTTTGCTCAGCTCTCATCCTGTCAATGAGTCAATTAAAGACGCCCAAGTGGCATCCTGAGTCGTAAGTTTAAGTCAACGAGCATATACACAAGCAGTCTGTCATCATGCGTTCCAGTCCCACTGTACACCGTCACGGAAAAAAATACACACTGTCACATGGCCAAGAAAAACTTGCTGGCCATGAAGCGGGAGTCGCAACCACGAACCCTCGGTCAGCGACAACACATGCCGGGCACGCTATCCCCTGCGCCTACGGTCACACACTCCGGAGGCTTTACGAACGCGCCTTTTATATCGCACACTTTCTCTCACAGTGCCCTAGTCGGCGGGGTGACGTCGCCGTCTAGGATGCGGAAAGTGAAGTAATATACTAGTTGAAGCAATGATTTAAAAACGAATGTGTTTTGACGTTTCGGCTCCCCCACGTGAACCATGTTCACAATAAAAATGATCGGCACAGTAGTTCGCCTTTTTAGGTGCAGCGCGTCATGTGAGCAAGTTACCTGCGTACGATGGAGGAAGATTAGCCTCGTTGCGATTAAGGGTGTGCGGCGTGGTTTGATGATCAGGGACTCCAGGTAAATGCGTGTAGCGTGATTTTTCTCCCTGGCAACCACACGGGCGTCCTTCCAGCTGATAGCGTGTGACGTAGTTGCGCAGTGTTCGGTCACGGCATTGGACGCTAAATGTTTATTCTTGACGTCATTCTTGTGCTGTTAAAGTCTCGTCTTGAAGTTGCCGGTTTCCTCCACGTAGATGTAAGGGCAGTTCGCACAGGGGATGACAAACACAATACCCGGGTACTTTTCCTTTTCAAGAGGGTCCTTCACACTTGTGCCCGAGCTTCATGGACGGGACGTGTACAGCCTGCAGGTCATAAGACCGCAGAACTCGTGCAAGGGGCTCACTTACACCCGGAACGTACTGAATCCCTTATGAATTAATGCATTACGACCGTGGCTTCCGCGATTAGCTGCTGCAAAGCGTCGTTTCTAGGCGCCCGTCCCTATTCGGAGTGTTTCCTAATAGAAGTAAATTTTGTCAATTCAATTCAATTCAATTTTATTTCATCTCAAGGATGAGGGCAGGGTAGGGAGAAAAGTGACGTTTGTCAATTGAGGAGAACCCGAGCCTTCCCTAATACATGACAAGCAACGAGGACATGGGTGAATATAGACCATGAAACATAGGTCATTAACATATAGGCAATGAACATAGACCATGAAATATTTGGCGCATTACAAGTGGAAAGATGCACGTACAGAGACTAGTATAAGTAAGCAGTTTCTTACTGCACAAATTCCGAAGTACAATGCAAACTGTGACGGAATACAAAATACTACATATATAACAACAATGTCCATGCATAGAAGTTTCATATACACATATATATACACACACACACACACGCACACACACACATATATATATACATATATATATATATATATATATATATATATATATATATATATATATATATATATATATATATATATATATATATATATATAGACAGTTCCTTTAATGCCTGAACCACCATTTCCGCGATTTTCGCGATAAAAGCACTTCCCTAATGTCACGTGCACTGCATTTTTCCAGAATTATTTTTTCCTGAAATACTTTATTTAATAAGAAAGGAACAGTAAAAGACAACATTTGTCGCCCAAAATTTGTTCTACAGAATGGAAGGTTCCAGTGTTGTTGGTGACGAATAGGGTACAGAATAGCATGTGTTTCCAGTACAAAGATATCTAAGAAGGCACGATTGTTATGAAAAAGAGATTGCTTATATCTTATTGCTAGGGAATACTCGTAAACTTTGTGAATTGGGACTATATTCTAGCGTTGAAACAATAGGCTCGAGGCCCACCATTGGAAACGCTGGCGCCACCGTCGGCGTGACGTGCTTGGCAGGATCACGTGGTCTCAGCGGCCGCGTCGGCTGCATGTGCAGCACTGCCGCGTGCTTTGAAAACGAGTTTCAAGTCCGAACATGCGCTGCGGTCTGTTCAAATTAGGAAGTTTTCTCTCATTTTCTACTCTATTGAAACCATTGTGATAGAGTGGCTGTCTCCGAAGGCGACGAACATGGGGCTCTACCGCTCGGTGCCGCAGTGCCGCGCTTACGCAACGGAGGCTGCACCGGTAACCGCGGGACAAGAAACTGCGCGAAGCAAGGGTTGTAAAGCTAAGAACCGGCAAGCAGCCATAGGCTACAAGTCTTGTGTGCAACAAGCACTTCTGCGACGAAGACTTTCGTTACTGCGTCGGGCATGCGATGTTCGGTGATACCAGACAGCGCGCACTGAGACGATGGCTCGCGTGCACTTCCCGCCGGCAAATAATGCTTATCTGCCACAGGATGGAAAAGGCGCTTCCTTTTACCACGTGCGATACCATCTCAGAACCCTCCCCTGCGACCTCTTGATCGTCGGGCCCGTGCTCAGCGCCCACAAAATCGGCTGCAGATGCGCAAGTCATTGTTTAGATACGTTGACTTAAAAAAAAAAACGCACAGGTTCCCTAATGCATTCGCTAAAGATGACTAGAAGGCGAAAGCCATCTTCTTCTTGTCAGTAGTTGTACTGATTCTCCCGCGCCCTCCTCCAAAAGCATCCTGCATCTAACGCGGTTTTGCAAGGCCTCCATGACAGATCACGGAGGCAATGCAAAGCGACCATGACGTTTGAATACGTCACCATGTGAATTCATGTTATGTGACGTCATAATGACGCTACATATTTTGGCGATCTGTGACGTCATGATGACGTCATATGGTGACACCATCACATGGCCGTTATTTTTTGCATCAGTCGTGTTGACGGCCACCGACGCGGGACGCCGACGGGCAATCTTGCCATTTGATGAGGACATCCAGGGCTTTCACCTTCATAAGCTACATAAGTTCTGCATTGCTTCATAAGCTACATGAGTTTTGCATTGCTTCCGGGATCGGCCAATCGATCACGGAGGCAATGCAAAGGGACCATGTCCTGTGAATACCTCATCAGTGTGACAACACGTTATGTCACGTCATGTTGATGTCATAATGAAGTTACAAATTTAGGAGAGCTATGACGTCATGATGACGTCATCTGGTGACGTCTTCACGTGACGATTATTTTTTGCGTCACTCGTCTTGACGCCGCCGACGGTCAATCTTCCCTCCCGTTTGAAGGGGCATGTAAGGCTTTCGCCTTCATAAGCTTCGCGACGTTTGCTGGTGGACTAGCGAGAGTCAAATGCTGCGGTCCTGTGCTGCATTTATGGTGGCAATAACATTTTTTTCAGTCGAGCTTGCGTCCCCCTGACGCAAACACAATGTGCTAAAAAGCCCAAATTTATTTGTGCCACTCTCAAACTGCCTGGGCCTCTCCAAGCTACATATATTTCCTTGGAGCCTCACTTATTTACGTGGGAAAGATGCCACCCTGTTGGCGTTAGACACGACACGGCACTGCTGCCAAATTTGCTGGGGTACTCGCCGAATAATTACTACCCTGTTTTGCGGCCTGCTGCTTGCTGCAATAACTTCTATTTTATTCGCCGCTATTTCAAGTTTATGTGGGTCATAGTTGACAGCCGACGTTTGCAGAACAAGTCCGGCAAACGTTACTGTATAATTCTTTTCCTTGGCGCGTGACTACATGCTCGGTCTCGTAGACTGCTTCTGCTTCCACCAGCAATCTCGAAGTGGTGAAACTTTGGTCTATGAAATTGTTGAGGACAGAGGGCGGCAAGTTCACTGGAATGTAAATGGATCGATAATTAAGGAGCATTAAAAAAAGGCGTCGCATTTGCTCACGTTTTGCGTGAGCACGAAACGAAACGAATGCACTGAATAAAGAAACTGAAGCAGCGGCATTTGCCCGCTGAGAAGACCGATCAATACTCAGTGCGAGGCAAGTTGTCAAATGACATTAAAACATACGCAAATTTAGACCGAAAAAAAGAACACTGGATCGTCGGGACGGCACATCACAAAGTGGCCATACGCACCGAAGCCGTAGTTGTAACGAAATTATTTTGAACTGCTCTGATAGCGTACGCGCAACAGTAGTTTGTGTACTCACAAATTCTCACATTTTGCGGCCTAAATTTGACAGCGCGGTGGCAAAACGCCCTCATAGCAAAAGCGAAACCATCAGTACGAACATACATGCAGACGCTCATACATGCAGAGCCATCGTTAGTCGTCGCGAACCCTTCTTTCTGTTGTGGCTTCTGGCTTCTGGCTTGTTTTTGTTAAGGCTTCTTTCTGTTATGCTCCGTTTGGTTATACTTCTGTTATGGCTTCTGTTTCTGGCTTCTTTCTGTTAAGGCTTCTTTCTGTTATGCTCCGTTTGGTTATACAGGGTTATACTCTAGCGAGATATTTCACATAGTTTGCATTCAGCGAGTGACTACCTTTCACGCAAGAGCCCGGTTTATGGGTCTCCAACGCGGTACCCGCGTGAAGCGGGTGCTCGGTTTTCTGCAAAGAGACGGCGATTGTAGACTACCTTGTGCTTTCAGTTCGTCGAAAATAATTATTTTGACAGTAAAGAACACAGTTCCTTTCGAGAGTACTTACATAAATGCCCTGGAGGGATTCCGCGAGGTGTTTTTGTAGAGCGCTGACAGCAAAACATATGGGGAGCGCGCCGGCGGTATCCTACCTAGCACGCAGTCGAGGCGCGTCCGATAGAGGGCGACTCCGTAACTCCTTGCGGCCAATATTCTAGCGCATCAGTGTGTGCATAGTACTCGACATTTGCTATAAACCTGATCGCTTTTTTTTGTAGTCTGTATATTTTACTTATGTTCGTTGCTGTCGTATTTGCCCATACCACAGCCCCGCCACGGTGGTCTAGTGGTTATGGCTCTCGACTACTGACCCGAAGGTCGCGGGATCAAATCCCGGCTGCGGCGGCTGCATTTTCGATGGAGGCGAAAATGTCTGAGGCCCGTGTACTTAGATTTAGGTGCACGTTAAAGAACCCCAGGTGGTCAAAATTTCCGGAGCCCTCCACTACAGCGTCTCTCATAATCATATCGTGGTTTTGGGACGTTAAACCCCAGATATTATTATTATTGCCAATACCAAAAGACAATAATTTACATGCGACAAAACAAGCTGTTATAAAGTGATAGGTTAACAGAAACTGGAAGCAAATAACGCATTCGTGCAAGTATGCCCACACATTTTGATATGTTGGTAATTAGATTATTAATCTGAGGATCCCACGTTATTGCGCAATTAAAAAGTACTTCTAAAGTTTAACGGTTTCTACAATTTCAACAGCCGCGCTACCTATATATAATCTGTTGTGTAATGAAATTTGTCTCCGCCAATGAAAAACTACAGCTTTTGTTTTTGTTGATATAATGAGTAATGAATTTCGTTCACTCCACGCGTTTAAGCTTTCTAACGTAGTGTTTATAAGTTTGGTCATGAGAGTTACCTGTAAAGAAAATGCTAGTGTCATCCGCGTATACTATGTATTTAGGTTTATCACTGATCTTGACAATGTCATTTATGTGTAGGTTAAAAAGCAGCGGTCCAAAAATGCTACCTTGCGGAACCCCTGGGGTTATTGCCTGGAGAGAAGAAAATGAGTCGTTATTTTTCCACATTGCGAGCGCTACTTCAAGTAAGATTTCAAGCGGGAAAGTGGAATGCCGCGAATGCCATACATTTCTAATTTTTCAAATAAAGTATGATGACACAGACGGTCGAAGGCTTTAGAAAAATCGATAAATATGCCAATGCAAAGTTCTTTATTCTCAAAAGATTAGGGATTATTTCTTTCTGAGCTAGTAAAGCAGTCTACGTCGACCTGCTCTTCATAAAACCATGTTGAGATTGAGATATTATGCTAAATTTCATACAAAAATGCATTAGTCCTTGAAAAATAATTTTCTCCAAGCCCTTTGAAAATATGAGTAATATAGAAATTGGCCGATAGTTCGTAAGATCATTGTTGTCTCCTTTCTTATATAACACGGTGACAATGGACCTTTGCATTTGTTTTGGGCAAAGAGCCTGTTGATAGAGACAAGTTATAAATGTGAGAGAGCACAGGAGCTATGATATCAGTTGCACGTTTGATCGGGGAAATCTGAATATCAACTACGTCACAAGCGCTGCTCTGTTTTAGCGTGGGAAAAGTTGAAAGTATTTCTTGATCATCGGTTGGTCCAAGAAAGATGTTCTTTGCTTTTATTGTCACTGCGTCAGTTATAGCTGTCCGCGCTGTTTGCGTCGGCTGTACAACGTTTATGAGAAAATGAATAAATCTTTCTGCGAGCTCTAAATCTGTAACCGCTCGACCATCTATATTAATTTCAGTAACCCCAGGAGAAATTTGTGCCCTGTGAAGCTAAGAGCTTAAGTTTCTGCCACTGTTCTGCACATTCTTTGCAGTTGTCTGCATAGAATTGTTGATTTAAGTAATTTCTTTTTTTTTGTTTGATCAATTCATTCATCGTTATTGCGGTATTCTTTAAATGCATTTAAGTGTGACGCATGCTTAGGTTTTAAAAACCTTCTGAATAACTTTGATTTCTTTTCGATCATTCCTAAAGACTCGCGATTTGTTTGCGACCTTTACTGCATTTCTGTAGAACTTTCTCTTGGAAGTGTCTAAGATAGACTTCTTTAAATATAACCATGATTGTTTCATCCTTGAAAACTTTTCAGCGCGAACTGGACGGAACACAAAGAAGAGGACACAAGACGAGTGCTGTCTAACAACTGAAGTTTATTGAAAGAAAATTCAAACACCTAGGAAACCAACAACGCATGCGCGGAAGTTTCCTGTAGTCAAAGAACTCGTTAAGCTTACCTAGCTCACAATCTAAAAGGCAAACGGACGGCTCAGATATGTAATCATCTCCCGCATCTTTAATGAAGTACGCTTCCGCAAGTTGATGATGACTGCGGGAGATGATTGCATATCTGAGCCCTCCGTTTGCCTTTTAGATTGTGAGCTACGTAAGCTTAACGAGTTCTTTGACTACAGGTAACTTCCGCGCATGCGTTGTTGGTTTCCTGGTGTTTCAATTTTCTTTCAATAAACTTCAGTTGTTAGACAGCACTCGTCTTGTGTCCTCTTCTTTGTGTTCCGTCCAGTTCGCGCTCAAAAGTTTTCAAGAATGCATCAGTTCCAACTCGCCCACCTCTCTACTGCAGATTGTTTCATAAGCTAAATCTGCGGTTTATGAAAGGTGTACCGCACTCCAGTCTGTTTGGGAAAGGCTTGTGCTGAATACTGTTAAAGTGTGAGGTGTGATATTTGAAACTGTTCCAGCGGGCAGTGTTCGGGGTTTCTTGATTGCACTCTCCGTAAAAAAGTATATAGTGTGAAAGTGGTCGCTGATGTTACAACATATTACACCAGTCTCTACGTTATCTTTTTTTATTGCGATAGCAATTATATGGACAGTCTCGGCTGGAAAATGTCCGTCCCCGTCGCCGTCATTCACCGTATATGTATAAGTATGTATATATATAGAAAGGCCACAAAGGAAAATTATTAAGAAATTCTTTCCGACGCGCGGAATCGAACGGGCGACCTCTCGCTTTGCAGCCCGCCGCGTTGGACGTTAGGCCACGACAGCACCGTCTCTCAGCCTGCTAACGGCGAGCTATTTATATATACCATGTAATTCAGCATTCTTTCTTAGTGGCCACATAGATGGCGTGACGTGCGCGCGTGTTGCGCGCTTTAAAAATCGTCGCCCCGCCCCTGCGAACGCCGTTGCTGTTCGCTCTACAAGGCGTCGTTGCTTTCGTGCGCTTATCTCAAGGAAAGAAGGGGCTGCCGGTGGGGTGCTTCGCTTCGCTCGCTGCAGCGGCCGCGTTTGGGAAAGGAGCGCGCTGTTCAAACAGAAGTAAGTAACAACTGTGACAATTAGTTCGCGCTCGTCTTGTGTGTACCTGTTCGTTTGTTTCGTGCGTCCTGCTTTATGTTTGAGCAGTGCGCTTCAAGTGACGAGCTGTGACGCATTAGTTCGCGCTCGTCCTGTGTGCGTTCTTTTCGTGCGTCCTTTCGGCTCGAGCGATGCGCTGGCAATTTCGAGCTGCTTTCCGTTCTTCGCGTTACATTACAATTTGTTGCTATCGCAATCATTGCTTCGCCGTTGCGGCGAAACTGTGAATTTTTTTACGTTAGTAATAAATAGATCGATTACCGTTTCTGAGAGAGAGAAAAGGTTTATTATGGCAGAAAAGCTGAGAGGTCGGCCTGAATCAATGTTCTGGCCTGCTACTCAGCAGTAGGAAAGGGGAGAGTGGTAGTATAGAGAGTGGAGAGAAGATTCGGATGATGATGATGGAAAAAAGTGGCGACGAAGTAAGTCCTTGAATGTCCAAAAACTATTTACAGTCTCTCGTCGAGCTCTGTATCGCGCAAAAACATGTTCAGCGCTTTCAGAATATCGCGCTGATGACATGGTGGTGGTCCCAACAGAACTTTTTCTGAAACTTGTTGCTTCGATGACAACAAGACGGCCGCCATTGAATTTCTTTGCGTGAGGTATCGTGGGCAGACGCACAGGAGGTGTTCGATAGTCTCAGGAGTGCCACACATCTCGCAATTGGGACTGTCGGCACGGCCGATAAGGTGTTGGTAACGGCGAGTGAATGCCACACCTAGTCGTAGTCGGTGAAATAAGCTTGTAATACACCTTTTCATGGTTGGTGGGATTCTAACACTCATATTTGGGTCAAGTTCGTGAAGCCGGCGGTGACGATGGCTTGGTAAAGACCAATATGCTGCTGTAGTCTCACTCAGGAGTGTGTACACTACGGTGTTAGTATCCGGTCGGGAAAAGGGGATAGCTAGTACTCTGGCCTTATCATGGGCCATCTTTGCCTCCGCATCGGCTTGCTCATTGCCCTGCAGACCGCGGTGCCCTGGAACCCACTGACACATGATACGATGGCCAGTTTTCAGGGTGACGTCGTGTAATTCGGCCACTTCGTGAGCAAGTATGGAATAAGGCCCTCGTTTAAGTGCTGAATCTATCACTTGGAGTGCTGGTTTACAGTCACAAAATATAGTCCATTGGTGAGGAGGTTGCGTCGATATGTAACGAATTACCTCGCGGATGGCTACAATCTCTGCCGCCGTCGATGTTGTTCGGTGGTCCAGACGGAAGCGTTCACTGGTCTTCAAACTTGGTATAACGAATGCCGCTGTTGACGCAGTGGGTAACACAGACCCGTCAGTAAAAACATGCACAGAATTGGCATATTCTGTAGATATATATGATAACGTTAATTGTTTGAGTCCACATAAAGGTATGCGCGACTTTTTACCCACTCCTGGAATGGATAGGCGCACTGTAGGTCTTGATAAAATCCATGCTGGTATCTCTGCAACTTTTGCGGGAGCGAAGCCTGAGGGAATGATGTTCTCATGGCGTGAGATGATTTCTGCAAAAGTGCTGTCCGGTCGGTGGCTGTGGATCGTTGCCAGAGGATGACGTTCATGCCGCGTCAATAGTCGGAGATAAACTCTTAACGGTTCGCATGAAAGATAACTATCCATGGGAGTTATGCGTGCTTCCGCAATAACTCCTAATGTTGACGTACATCGCGGTACGCTAAGACATGTCCTCAATGCCTGAGCTTGCAAACTTTCTAATGTACGCAGGCAGGACGGGCGTAGGTTTGTCATGACAGGTAAGCTGTATCGTAGGTAGCTTACGAAAAGTGCCTCATACAGCTGAAGCAACGACCTCTCTGATGGGCCCCATTTCGTGCCTGCTATATATCTAAGCATGTGTATGAAGCTGCTTAGTTTGGATCTAAGCATCGACACGTGCTTCGACGAGGACAAGTTTCGGTCAATCATCACTCCTAAGAATCGATGATGTGTTACATATGGTACGGAAGTGCCATCAATTATGATTTGGTAACGATGCATCGTTTTGCGTGTAAATGCGAGGGCCGCACACTTCGCTGTCGCCAATTGTAGACCTCGCGAACGCAAATATTTAGAGGTGACCGACACTGCACGTTGTAGTCTTGCCCGAAGCTGTGGTCGTGAAACGCCGGAAGCCCATATACAGATGTCGTCAGCGTACAAGCTCATCCTGGCTGTGTCTGGCACTACGTCGGCGAGTCCTATGAGAGTGATGTTGAAGAGCGTCGGGCTGAGAATGCCGCCTTGAGGAACTCCACGGAGGACTTCATGACGACTCGTCTCTCCATCCGTCGTCGTCATAAAGATGGTCCGGCGTGTAAGGTAATTTCGTATCCACAGAAACATTCTGCCTCCAATCCCTAGCTCCTCAAGTGCGTCGAGGATAGCGTCATGTAACACATTATCATATGCCCCTTTGACATCCAAAAATAGCGCTCCTGTCAAGCGTCGGCGCCTCTTGGCCTGTTCAGCAGTTGATACGAGATCGATCACGCTGTCAATAGAAGACCTTCCCTTGCGAAAACCTGTCATTATGTCTGGATAAAGGTTGTTCTTCTCAAGAAACCATTCCAGCCTCGTCAACAGCATTTTCTCCATGACCTTGCCTACGCAACTTGCCAGGGCAATTGGTCTGTAGGATGCCAGGGCATGAGGTGTTTTGCCAGGCTTCAGAAGCGCCACGACACGACTGGTTTTCCATTTTTCCGGTACAGTGCCTGTGCTCCACGACGCATTGAACAGGGATAGAAGAAGAGTGCGTGCCTCTTTTCCCAGTGAACGGAGCGCAGCGTACGTGATGCCGTCTGGTCCCGGTGCCGATGAGCGTCGAGTTGAAGCAAGTGCAGCATCGAGTTCTTGCATCGTGAACATGACATCAAGACGGTCATCAAGGGCTGGCGGGGCTTGTCGGTCGTTTGTTGGGGGAATACCAGTAGCTCCAGCAACAATAAGTTTGCAGTAGTACTCCGCAACGTCTACTTCGCTCCTACGTTGTACAACCGCCAGAGCTCGAAATGGGTACTTTTCTTGAGGGGGAAATCGTAGGCTGCGCATAACGTGCCATATTTTGCAAAGTGGCTTTCGGGGATCCAGGGAAGTACAAAATTTCCTCCAGCGTTTAGTGTCCAATTTGTCAAGGTGCCGAAGTACATGTCGCTGAGCTTGGCGGCATGTCCTGAGGTCCGAAACAGATTTCGTTCTTCTGTACTTCCTCTCTGCTCGGCGACGTATGGCACGCAGTTTTTCATATTCAATGTCGACGGACGATCTAGGTGCCAATACGCTTATGTATTTCGTCGTGACTTGAAGAGTTGAGCTTATGATACGTTCGAGGTCCGGCGGTGTAGTTTGATGTGAACAAGCGTTTTCAACCGATGTCTGGAAATCTTGCCAGTTAGTCGACTGAATACGAGGAGGAGAGGCTTGGAGGAACCATTTCAGTTGTACATAGGTCGGTATGTGGTCGCTGCCATGAGTCTCGAGATCTGTACACCAGGTAGCTGATGGCAGAATGCTCCTGGATACAAATGCAAGGTCTAAGGAGCTACTGTATGTTGGACCTCTTAGAAATGTGGGCGAACCGTCATTAATCGTTGCGAGGCCTTCGTCATGTAGGAAGGTAGCGAGCTGTTCTCCCCGTTTACTTGTCGTAACGCTTCCCCATAACGGGTGATGTGCATTGAAGTCTCCGATAAGAATATGCGGTCCTGGGCAGCTTTGAATGACAGAACTAAGGTATCTGCAGTCAAATCTCGCTTTCGGTGGTATGTAGCCTCCAATGATAGAAAATACGCGTTGCTTATGTTTCACGCTCACACATATGTATTCATTGGAGGCATGATCTGTAATGTTATGCCTCGCGTACACAATGTCACGCCGTACAAACAATAGAACTTTGCTTGTGGATATATCTTGGCGTGACCAAAGTTGCAAATACCCTGATAGTCGGAAGGAAGAAGTAATATTCGGCTCGCAGATAAGCACAAATGGAAATCGATACTTGAAGAGACGCTGTCGAAGATCTGAAAGGCGACCACGTATACCACACGCGTTCCACTGCATAATAACAGATCGACGCAGGCACTCTTCGTATGACGAAGATCTTCCTGAGAGCGCCATGATGAATGACTACTCCATAGCCGCTAATAGCGGCTCTAGAGTATCCATTATTTGTAACGCAGCTTTCGCTGATGGCGTGCGTAAACTAGAGAGCACATCTCGCATAACAGCCATCAGTTGACGAAGCATGCCCTGGACCTTGACTCCATCAGACTTGTTAGGCAGACGTATCGCAGGACCTTCCTCTGAGTGATTCTGGAGAGAACCTATCGATGGCAGGGACGGCCATGTAGCCTCATCAGCATTTTGCAGGGGAACTGTCCCAGGGACTGTTCTAGCCGGCTTAGGGATATCGCTTGTAGTCGGTCGCTCCTTCCAGATGTTGCCCGACTCTCTAGTTGGCTGAGAAGGCATGATGCTGGGCGGCGGTGGAAGCTCCGGTTCTTTTGATCTGGTTGTACTGCTGGCGCGCTTGTGCTTCTGTCGTGAACGGTACCGCTGTCGACGAACAATTTGAGCTGCCTCTCTTCGGGCAGAGTGATCTCTCACCATCTTCTTTAGAATCCGCGTTTCGTCTTTGAGTGTTGGACACAACTTGGAGGTCGCATCATGTGTCCCAGCACAATTTGGACACTTAGGCGCTTCAACTTTACATTCCTCCAGTTGGTGACTTTCACCACACCGTTGACAAGTGACAGAGTTCTTGCAGACTGCACTCACATGTCCTATCTTTTGGCACCTGTGGCACTGAAGAGGTCTCGGTACGTATGGCCGCACCGGATGCCTTACGTAACCCACTTTCACATGTGCTGGTAAAGAAGATGAGTCAAAGACTAGCTTGACACAACGTGACAGTCCGAAGCGGTGGACATTCAATATCCGCACTGTTGACGTCACAAGTTTGGCAAGAGACTCTTCCGTGATTTGAGGGTCCACATCAGAGATTACCCCGATTGACGCATCCTTTCCGTACACTTTGAAGGAACGCACCGGAAAATTACCAAGTGCCTGAATGTTTTTCAATGTCTCTAGTACTGTTGCATTCTTCGCATCGACCGTAAGTATGTTCTTGCGGGGGTTGATTCGAACTTCATTAATCTGGCCTGGTGCTATGCGGTCAAAGAACTCCGTCAAGAATTGCCTATTAAGACTATTCAGATTGTCACTGGCTGATGTGGTTACATACCCAATCATACATGACGGAACTTCCTTATGCACCGGTTGCCCGCACCGTGGTGACGTCCGGCGTAGTTTCCTTTTCAAGCGACGGCCTCGGACCGTCGTGAAGCCCTCCTCGGATTCCATGGCCTCCTCCGTTGAGCTGTCCGAAGATTCGGGAAGCCTCGCGCTTCCACTCGTATTGTCTTCCATGTGAAGTGATTTGGGAGCCGGGTCTCCGACTGCACGCAGGCCTGGGGGAAGGCCTTCCCCCTTTTCAACGAAAGACGTCTTCGTAAACGTAGCGTATGACGCAAAAACAGTACTAAAACAGAGCAAGGTGGAACACACAGACAATGCTGTCACTTCTGTTACTATATCGTGGCCACTCGACTCGACCGTAGACACAAACGTAATTGCGACAGCAGATGACTGCAGTATGCTGATAGTAAGGTCTCCGCCAAGAATAAGTTTTAAGTTGTTGTCATTTACATAATTTAATAATCCTTCATAGCTACTAATAAAAGTATTCCCAGATGAATCGGGTGGTTTGTACATGACAGCATAAACGTAATTATGTAAAGTCAAAGTTAAGCACTCAATGTGAGCACTGACATAAGAAAATTGTGGTATTATTTCAGCGTCTATGCAGTTTTTCACTAGAACCATGAGGCCACCGCCTTTTTTTCTTTGAACGGTTAAGAAAGAAATTATTATAATCATCTCGCTTGTAAATCTCGTCGTCTGAAGTATACAGAGTTTCCGTAATCATTATTACGTCGAAAGAAAAAGAAAACATATTGAGAAAAATAGATAGATCATCTTGCTTCTTCCTTGCTGAACGAGTGTTTAGATGAAGGCAGCACAGATTATCGCTACATCGATTTCCTACAACAATATTGACGTCACAAGGTGATACCGCCATGGCGAGAGAAGCTTCACCGCAATTCCGGATAATGTTTTCAGGCAAGCTTTTCAATATGGCTTGCGTCGCGAATGGGCAATACATGTGAGGCTTCATCTTTTCGTGCGAGAATACGCCCACCATTCGTCTACACGAACCTCCAGTTCGCTGCTCTATCTTTAGCTATTGCCGCTCCAAGAAGCTGCTTTAGGACTGGGCATAGTGTTCAGTGTTAGAAGCGTGACCGAGGTCCTGTGTCGATATGCGCGTCTTCTTTGCTTTCTGCAGCACCAAATCAAGTTTTGAACGGCTGCGGAATTGCACAATTATGTTCGGTCTTGAACTGGCATTCTTTGTTTGTTTGTACACGGTGACATTTTTCAACATCATCTTTGGTTACAGACACATTCAGCAGACCGCCAATACTGTGATTGGTATTTCCAAGATCTTTCTAAGCAAGTTTGGGTATTCCCTTAATCTCAACGTTACATTTGCGGGAGTATTGCTCAGATGCAGTTATCCGCTGCTCTTGCTGAGACATTTGTTTCTTGAAAGCTTCGTGCTCGGTTCTCAACTGCTCATTAGTGCTTCTGAGTGACTTGTTGTCCTCCACAAGATCGGCATTGTCTTCCTTTATTTTCTCAACTTCGTCGTTCAAAAAATTCACACTGTTTTTCAGTTCTCTTATTTCCTTTCTTAGCTCTCTCTCCATTGATGATTTCAATTCACTCATCTCTCTTCTCATTTCTTCTCGCAACTTAGTCAATTCACTCATAACTACAGCAGTACTTCACAGAGAAAATGTATCACTACCTTGGCAGCAGAAAGGCAGCAAAAAGAATATTCTTTGTTTAGTATATAGAAAATGAATGTAAATCTGCAATAATCGAACACAGGCGTGTGAGGAACAAGCTTTCGCTGCCCCCGCTGCGGCCAATGTTAACACACCGCGAGGTGGCGACCTAAGCCAAAGCCTCCGCCTCGCTCATAACATCCATTCATATTAAAAAAATTGGGGAGGGACGACGCATTTAGGCAAGGGTGTTTCAGCTCCTCTAACCTGAAACCTGTGGCGGGGCGAGCATGCGGTAAGCGCCGGTGTTTCCCACAGCAAAATCACTGCTTATGGACAATGAGAGACAGTAGCGAGAGATACGCGGTGGATGGTGAATGGTCGTGCAGCGCGAGAAGTCGGTTTTTTCAAGAAACTCGCCAGCAGACGCTGCCTGCCTCGGCGTTGTCTCTCGCGGGCGAGGGCGCGTTATCGTTCCTCGCGAGCTAGTAGTTCATCGTTCATCGCAGAAAGAGCATTTCCATAGTCAACACGCGCTGTTCGCTCTCTCGCCACACGGCGAGTGTTGAGGCGTTAGCGCCCTCTCTTGCCCTCAAGCAAGTACACAGGACACGACGATGCAGGCAAGTAAACGAAAAACGCGGACGGGCTAGAGGGCAGACACGACGCGCGTTGAGTTTTCCTCTAGTCCCGCCATGGTGTTCAATAACTCTTTATTATGCGGCGGGATGGCGACCTTAGGTGCAATCAACGTGCAATCAACGAAGCTCTTCTGGCTGCCACACCGCTTTCTGTGATTACGCTCTCGCCATTAATTACAGCTACCACAAATGCTGTTTGTTAATCATTGATCATGGACGTTAGTCGTCGGGATGGAGATGTGACACAGAGCGCCAACGTGGGCGCATTCACGTTAAGCGGTGCTATAGCTGCCAACGCCAATATCATTTGTGCAAGCTGTTTTATATCAATGTACAGTAAACATTCAACTACTTCTGTAAAGACACATTTCACTTTCGTGTTATGCCGATTCCTACGCGTACGACGGAGGGATCAACGATGTTTTTTTTTTCTTCAAGAAGGGATCGTTGTCAGAACAAGATGTGCGAAGGAGGCTGAATGGCAAAGAAGCGCATAAATAACACTGCTATAATTTTTGCCGTGACGTCAATTCACGACAATGGCTGGACTGACAAACGGTAGCGTTTCGACAAAAAGCTTAGTTTGAATGCGTGGGAAGCTTTCGTACCTCTTTGCAACTACACAGTGCAAAAAAAAAAACAGAACAGAACAGAAGGCAGTGCTCCGAAAAAGAGAAAACTATTGTTCCTCCGTGTTTTATAAGGAAAAAATGTAATATGATAAAAAGGCAGAAAATGCATACGCTTGTATTGACCTAGGAAAGTACCAGAAAAAGTGCGCGTCTTTCACAAAGCGCATCACATACAGCCAAGTACACAACAGACTTATGGGCTAAGCATTGTCTTGGCCTTTTTGATGCGGAATTTTTAGAACGCAAGTGCGCTTGGTATATTTCCGTTCTTCTTGACCTCGAACACAATACATTGGAAAGCGGCGAGAACAGCGCTCGTAAGGCCTCCCAGGCTTTGTCTACTATACGCACAATAGAAACATATTTGTCGATTCAGAATCAGCACACGTCTAGCGAAAAGTTCGCCGTAACCTTAGCGCTACGAACGTTGTCTTCACAAACATTGTGTTTCACATGTAGCCGCTATCGAACCGCACTAAAATCAGCTATGTTGGTTATGGGCAGTAGAAGTAAAGCAATCACGTTATCCCGTCGCAATTGTTGTCTCTCCTTTATAGTACAGAAAACAATATTTATTGAAAACGATAGAAAGCCTGTACCTCTACTTCCAGGGCGCGTTTGACTCCCGTTTCTTGAAACTCAGAGCACATATTGCTCGGTGGAAGTACAGTATGGCTACTAGGTGAAGTATACTTCATGCATTCTTATGGGTCCACTGGAAACGTGCTACTTCACATAGGATATAGAATTGCATTGTTTAGGCATAGAGTGTACCGAGTATAATAATATAGGAGCAAGAACTACCTTCGTGCTCTATGCTTCTGCGTAACCAGGAGCACAGGCCGTCATGGAGATGTGTTTTCAGGAACACAATAATCTTCCAATTTGTCTTACGAGTGATACTTATCGCACTTATCTCCGATAAAAAAATAAGAAATAAGGCACCAACGCACTAGTTGTGCCAAGCCTGAAGATGTACGTGCGGAGCTGCGCGCTCTTGTTTCTTTCTCTTTAGTTTTCCCTTTCTTTCTTCCTCTCTTTATTTTTTTTCATTTTCCTGTCTGCTTTTTCCGCCTGTTCCACCTCTGTTTATTTCTCTTCGTTGGTTTCTGTCTTTCTCATCCTTTCTCTTTCTTTGTGTTTCTATCTTACTTCCTCTTTGTTTCTATCTCTTTCTCTCTCTCGCTTTCTATTACTTTCTCTCTTTCTTTGATTCTATCTTTTCCTCTCCTTCTTTCACTTTCAGCCTTTCGTTCTCTTTATTTCGCTGTTTCTTTCTATGCTATGCTTTACTCTCTTCCGTCCTCCTCGCCCTCACTTCACTTTCCCACTATCTTGCTACACTATACTGCACTGTACAAGGATATGCTATGCTCTGCTAGTGTGCCCGGATAGCAGTGTGGTTGGAGCGTTCCCTCTGGATCGTGGGTACCCAGGTTCGAATCCCACCTCGCCATGAATTTTTCTCTTTGTATTTCTTTCTCTTTATTTCTTTCTCTCTCGCTCTCTTTCTCTTTTTCGTTATCTCTCTCTGTGGTCGTTGTCGCGACCATCAGAGTAATTACATCGCGTGCCGGAGGAATCGGCGCACGTGTTTTAGGAGCGAAGAAGAAGATGAGGAAGAGGAAGAACGGGACGAAGAAGAGAGGTTGTACCGATTCAGGATGACCATCATTTCTGTTCACTCGTCACGGACAAATGATCCACTTAAACAGCTCCGTCGTTAAAACTTCAGCCTCACTGCATGGCAAGCTTTCAAGCTGCTTGCAATAACAGAGCGAGAAGGAGATGTGAAGCGCCCTCCATTTCTAATAGTAATCCTGCCGTTAGGGGGCACAATATGCTATTTAATAGCTGTCATATTCTCTATGATGCAAACACGAGCTATTGGAAAGGAATGACTTCCTTGCATTTGAAATGTCTAATGACTGCGCAAAAATGCAACTGGATACTGAGCGGCGCGGCAACCTGGCTTTGTAGGTGAAACCAATATGAGTATGTCTATACCACGGACAGTACGAGAGAAAAGGGATTGTTCGAGCGGCTCCTTTCTTTATAAATACAATCAATGAAATATTGGTTTGTCTTGCAAAGAACCGAGCCATTCCAGCCATTCCCCTTAGAGCACCGCACGGGCCGTGATTCTTGGCCCGAGCCCGGCTGCCCGGCACTCGTTGAACTTTACCCGCCCGAACCAGGCGGGGTGACTGAAAGCGACAGTTGGACCAGGCCCCAACCCGAGAAAAATTTTCCCCTGCACGGCCCCGTGCGGCCCGAGCCAATATTCTAGGTCGGGTTCCCGAACATGTAACCGATAGCACCGCGCTTTTAGTAGCAAATATCTATGTTTTCTTGGAGCATCTTACGCTAACAAGTATGCTTCAATCTACGGTCATTCATTGTACAAAAGGAACTCGCTGTGGTAAGAGTTCACCGGATAATACTGGGTACGATGAACGGTGAATCGGCAGCGGTACACCGTACCTATTCGTTCTGCAAATACAATGAGAATTATCAAGAGTGTTTAGTAGCAGATATTATAGAAAGAAAAGTGATTTGCAGCATGAGGTTAGTTTCAACAGGGAGCGCAATAAGAAGAGAGGAGACAGCGAAGAGAACGCTCCCTTCATATTATTTTAATTGCGCTTTCTACTGAAATTTAAAGCATGCTGTACTATCAAACCCAATCGCGCACCCTTCTGGATATCTAGCACCTGTCATAAGCATAGTAGCCCCGTGCCACAGCAAGAAAAATAGAGGAAAAAGGACACATTCATTACCTTTTTTGTAAATACGCTAACCTAGATCAAAATTATAGCGAACTCCGTGCAAACGTGTACTTTTCGAAGTACTTAAAACATCATAAAGGACGTAAGACCTATTTGTTATACAATTATTTCAATATATCACACCACTCCTGGTATATTCAGTCTATAAGTTCTTTGTGGCATAGTTTACAGTTCATTTCTTCACATGGCATTGTGTGAAAGTCAAATTGTCACGAGATTCCGGCTGTATGCACGCCATGCGCTGTCGCATGGGATGTTCTGCCCCGCTAAACTTTCTTGAAGTGCTTGCGCTAGCCCCAGGGGCGCACAAAATCTGCCTTGCGAATTGTGAAGGCGTCAGCAGTCGTAATTCTCAGCCTTCCAACACTGGAGCAAATTTCGGACGCCTCTGCGGACTTCTGCAGAATGAACATAGCTTTCCAGCTCATCCCTTAATCTCTCTTATTCCCGGAAGTCATGGCACTCTTCAAGATAATATAAACATTTCCTCTTTGGCGGCTCGTCTTTGCATGTTTCAGCAGTGTATGTCATGCAGGATTTGACCTTGGACATGTGCTTCAGGAGCGGAGGTCAACTAAAGCGCTACGAAAGTACCTGAAAGCAACAAATCTGAGCGACCACCTGTAGACCGGACGTGCTCCCCCAAGTGTGCTCGTGATTGTGTCCATCCCTCCTCTCTTCCTCTGTCTCACCCCTCATCCCTTCTCCCCCAATGCACGGTAGCAAACCGGTCGGGCGTCTGGCAAACGTCCCCGTCTTTCCTTGCTTCTCGCTTTCGCTCATGCTGTGGTCTTTTTTTCCACATTATAATGGTTTATGCCTTGGTAACGATCTTGTACCGGTAGAAGGTAGCGACTGAATTACGCGGGTAAGACTGGCAGAAGGACGACGAAGAGATTTGGATCTATTTTCGGGGCTCGTTCCAGTTTGGTAATAAAGGCGTGAACAAGCATCTCGACGCTTACTATTTGTATGCATATGGTTCGAGGTAACGGAATATCACCCGGCACGGAATGCATAACTCTCTTTTTTTCAAGCCAGGTATATCGTCAAGCGAATGTACTTTGCCTCGTACCTTTTTTTAATAGGCCTATGCTATTGCTGCACATTCAAACGCTGTTGCGGCAGTATCATGTATCTCTCGCACCATATAGGGGAACACAACGAAAGCTTAGACGTTAACAATGGGGGCACACAAAGCAGGCTGTGCATCTCCATGTCGCATCACATGACCACTGGGAGCCGTGAAGGAGCCACGGAAAAGGAATGTGTCTTTATAGTGATTCCGCGCAGAACTTTGTGTACTGTGGGAACTTTCAAGAACGTTTCCCTGCTTGGAGCTCTGTGATCGTTCTTCCGATGATAATTTACAGATATAAATTTATTATATTACATTTATTACTGCGATTACAAATAACATTTGGGATACAAAATAATAGCAAATGCCATTTATAACGCACAGAATAGTGCGATTTTAACTATATAAGCACCTAGTCTATCATGCAGCTAATTATGGAAGAAGCAAAAGAAGTTCCCTACTTGTCCTTCATAAAACTTGTCCACATAGTTTGCCCCACATTTAAAAAAAGCGTTTTTTTTAGATAAAGTATATGGAACACATATGTATGTACAACGTATGTGGAACAGTCTTAACCCATATGTGCCCAGTGTCCTACATATAGGACGCTCCTTTTATGCGCTCTAACATCGCTATTTTTTAGCTGATGACTAGCGCCACCTACAGCACATCAAGCGGGCCTCAGTCTCAACGTGTGCAAGCCTAGACATTGCTTGCTTTTCATGCTGCCACGTGCCGACCACTTTCTCCGAGCAAACGCGTGCTTTGTGCGAAAGACGCCACGGAGTGGAAGAAGTGCACGTGAAATGCCGACCGCTTTCTCCGAGCAAACGCGTGCTTTGTGCGAAAGACGCCACGGAGTGGAAGAAGTGCACGTGAAATGCCGACCGCTTTCTCCGGGCAAACGCGTGCTTTGTATGAAATACGTCATGGAGAGGAAGTGCAATGTCAGTGTGCACGTGAAATGTTTCAAGGTCTACCACACCCGCACATGGCATCCCTAATGCCCCGTATCCTATATGTATAGGAAGGCTTGAAAAACAGTGCTGCGTTTACCTGGCAGTAAATAAAGAACTTGTGCTTTCTTTTGAGGGTAGAAGTACACTTTCTGTGAAAAAAAAAATGTTTTGTCACGTTTTCTGAGTTTAGGCATATATGGGTTAAGAACTGAGCGAAGTCCAAGCCCGGGCCGACCTGAGCCCGCAACCTCCAACCTGGCCCGCATTATACACAAGTATGTGGGCGGCAGAAGTAAGTCAATTATGTCCCAAATCGCATAGGTTGTCGTACTGTTCTTCCGGAACGTGTGGTGCAGGGATGGCTGATTCTCGAATGTGGCGCCGTGGCGGTGTCTTTCAGCGGTTGCTCTATGTGCGCCGGTTTTAGTCGGTCCACGGAGATGACCTCGGGTCATTTACGAATTTCAATGGTGAACGTTTTCGGGCTGCGACGAAGTACTCTGTTCAAGATAAATGGCAGCGCACACCGAGTTAAGACATACACAAAACACAAAAAAAGGACGACACAAGCGCTGAACTTCAACAGTTGAAGTTCAGCGCTTGTGTCGTCCTTTTTTTTGTGTTTTGTGTATCTGTCTTAACCCGGTGTGCGCTGCCATTTATCTTGAATATGACCAACCAACTAGCCCACAAGTATGTTTTAAGGAAGTACTCTAAATGGGCCGTTGTATGGTGTCTGGAGTGGTTTTTGCACTGCGTCACGGCGCAGGAAAACGTGGGTGCAGGTACCTAAGTCTTTAGACAAGTACACATGAGTAGCCTGCTTTGCGCGAGTCGGTGTGGGACGGAGACTATCCATCATTGCTCGCAAGCGTGACAAGTGCTGTAGAGAATCGGGGAAGACCTCATTTTTGTTTGCTTCCACAAACTAACCAGGGAGGCGAAGGGTTGTTCCGTAGAGCAACTCAGCGCTGTTTTTAAAGTGCCATGAGGTACAGAATATCTGAACATAAATTTCGAAGAAACATGTTATGTTTACGAAATTAATGCTAAGTAGCTCAAATTTTGATGCGCAGATATAGTTTCGCAAAACAAAATTGCTTGTAGAAGCTGTATAACACCATAGCCAAAGCCCTTATTGCTGATGACCTTCACAAACGGGCCAATAACGTTAAGCTGTTTTCTTTCGGCATGGTTATCAATGGAAGAAAACCACATTAACAAATACCGGCATCGAGCTCAGCCTAAACAATCGAGTCTAAACATACGTGATCGTTCCTAGTAAACCGATTTATTTGCCTATCTCTAGCGAATACTAGCCAAGCTCAAGCATGTCAACGGGTACGCACGGAATAATGCATAGGTGACGAATTTGTTGTCGCATCGAAAACAATATGTTCATGCGATAGATCTAAATCCGTAGTTACCTCAGGTGTGCTTCAGACGTCCGCGCTAGGTACGCCCGCCCCCAAAAGTTTGCGGAAGACGAAATTTCCGAGAAAGCTATATTCCCGCTTTGTCTGACAACATAGCCTTCAAATCAATGTAATGCCTGTGACCTATACAGCTGCAGGTTAGGAGCGCCGTGCACTAACAAAGCAGAAATTCGCATTTTCAGTGGAGCCCGTGTTCCGAAAACTTTTGTGGACGGGTGCACATTACCATTTTTATTTTCAATAACGGCATTTCTGCAGAAGTTGTAGTCGACATTAAGTTCTTAGCGGACAATCGCCACATACGAAAAAAAAAAAGAAGGGCAGCTCCGCACCAATGGTTCTAAGGCTGAGTTAGCAGCGGTGCTAGTGGCGTTCCCGTCGTCCTCACCCTCGCCTCGCTATTTCTTTTCTCTCTCTCTCTCTCTTTCCCTTTCTCGGTCTTTCTACCTTTCTTTCTCTGTGTTCCATTTCTTTTCTCTATATCTGTATTTCTCTTTTCCTCTTTATATCTATTTCTCTCGCTATCTATACATTTCTCTCTTTCTTTGATTTTCTCTCTTTCTCTCCATGATTTTCTTTCCGCCTTTCGTGCTCTCTCTCCTTTTCTATGTTATGTTTTAGACTCGCCTCTCTTGCTTTCCCTTCTTCCCACCCTCAAATCTGTCGACGTCTACTCACTTCCCTTTCCCAACTTCCTTGCTATACTGTACAATACAAGGCTATGCAGCGCTCTGCTAGCGTGCCTAGATAGCCGAGCGGTTAAGACACTAGCCTTCGGAGGGTATGGACATGGGTTCGAATCTCGCCTAGCGAAGATATGCTTTCTTCTGGAATTTCTCTCTTTCCGTATCTGTTTTTCTATTTCTTTCTCTTTCTTTGTAATCGTCGTCCCACCCATCAGAGTTGTTCCATCCGGCGCCGGAGAAATCGGCGCTTGTGTTTTGGGAGCGAAGAAGAAGATGAAGACGACGATGAAGAAGAGGACGAAGAGAGTGCGTGCCGGTTCACGATGATGTTTTTCTGGCAACACCGCACAAACTACGGGGATCTACAACAGTTTCGCTGTTAAAAAAAAAGCCGGCAGATCCCACGCATTGTGGGAATCGACGTAATGCGAAGCAGCCAGCAAAGAGCTGCATACATCGTCTTGTATGTCATTGAGGATAATGCGTGTCATGGTTTTCATGTTAACTCCTATTATTTATGTTCGTCACAAAGTAACGTCGCGCAATACCAACTTGGGGGTCGACCAACCTAGACAAACGGCCGCCAGGGCACCATGAGCGTGGCACGTAAGTCATGCTGTACATGACATGTGTGTCATGACTTTCATGTTAACTCGTGTTTTTTATGTTCGTCACACAGTCACGTTGCAAGATACCAATTTGAGTGCATATCAAGCTAGCGAAACGGTCGCCAGCGCACAATGAGCGTGGCACGTAAGTCATGCTGTACATGACATGCGTGCCATGATTTTCATGATAACTCGTGTTATTTATGTTCGTCACACGGTCACGTCGCAAGATACCAATTTTGGTGTATATCAATCTAGCGAAACGGCCGCCAGCGCCCCATGAGCGTGGCACGTAAGTCATGCTGTACATGACATGCGTGTCATGATTTTCATGTTAACTCGTGTTTTTATGTTTGTCACACAGTCGCGTCGCGCAAGACCAATTCCGGGGTAGATCAAGCTATCGAAACGGCCACCAGCGCGCCATGAGCGTGGCACGTAAGTCATGCTGTACATGACATGCGTGTCATGATTTTCATGATAACTCGTGTTATTTATGTTCGTCAAACGGTCACGTCGCAAGATACCAATTTTGGTGTATATCAATCTAGCGAAACGGCCGCCAGCGCCCCATGAGCGTGGCACGTAAGTCATGCTGTACATGACATGCGTGTCATGATTTTCATGATAACTCGTGTTATTTATGTTCGTCACACGGTCACGTCGCAAGATACCAATTTCGGTGCATATCAATCTAGCGAAACGGCCGCCAGCGCCCCATGAGCGTGGCACGTAAGTCATGCTGTACATGACATGCGTGTCATGATTTTCATGATAACTCATGTTATTTATGTTCGTCACACGGTCACGTCGGAAGAGATCAATATTGGTCTATATCAATCTAGCGAAACGGCCGCCAGCACCCCATGAGCGTGGCACGTAAGTCATGCTGTACATGACATGCGTGTCATGATTTTCATGTTAACTCGTGTTTTTATGTTTGTCACACAGTCACGTCGCGCAAAACCAATTCCGGGGTAGATCAAGCTATCGAAACGGCCACCAGCGCCCCATGAGCGTGGCACGTAAGTCATGCTGTACATGGCATGCGTGTCATGAATTTCATGATAACTCGTGTTATTTATGTTCGTCACACGGTCACGTCGCAAGATACCAATTTTGGTGTATATAAAGCTAGCGAAACGGCCGCCAGCGCACCATGAGCGTGGCACGTAAGTCATGCTGTACATGACATGCGTGTCATGATTTTCATGTTAACTCGTGTTATTTATGTTCGTCACACAGTCACGTCACAAGATACCTATTTTGGTGTATATCAAGCTAGCGAAACGGCCGCCAGCGCACCATGAGCGTAGCATGCAAATCATGCTGTACATGACATTCGTGTCATGATTTTCATGTTATGACTTGTCATTTATGTTCGTCATACAGTCATGTTACGCCATACCAATTTTGGTGCACATTCGGTTAACCAAGCGACCAGGAGAGCACAAAGTCGTAGGCGGCTAGATAGATAGATAGATAGATAGATAGATAGATAGATAGATAGATAGATAGATAGATAGATAGATAGATAGATAGATAGATAGATAGATAGATAGATAGATAGATAGATAGATAGATACGGTCAAAGTCGCAGAAGTTCGCTAAGAAATGCTTCGCATTTAAAATAAGGAATAGTGTACAGTAGCGCTCAATATGGCTTGCAACATGGGAGCGCGTGGCCTCACGAGTTCGAAACCTGCACATAGCTTCCACTTGCTCGTATTTCCAAAACTAAACGCTGTTCTATTACTTGGGGATGATCACAATTGAGGAAATATCATTTAGTTTCTGAAATGAAAACAAGTTTAGACCATGTGCGATCTTTCAACTCATGACGCCATGCGCTCCCGCGTTGCAAGTCATATTAAGTGCGAGTGTACACACTCTATACACGCTGTGGTTGCTTCGAACGTAAGGTATCGCACTGCTAAGCTCGAGGGCGTGGGTTTAATTCCCGGCCACAACTACCGCGTTTCTATGGGCGCGATATTTAAAGAAGACCCGCGTGCTTTCATTTAGGCACACATTAAATAACTCAAGGGGACAGAAATTAAACCGGAATCTCCCTCCACGGCGTGGCTCAGGATCATATCGTGGTTTGGGCAAGTAAAACACCTGCAGTTGTTATTATTATTATTAAACACACGCTGCTTGGTGCCCAGTTGGTAGACATATTAGCGAGGGTCTATTAATATTGCTAACTTTGTAGTTATCGCTTATACAAAAAAAACCCTCCAGCATTTTTCCTGTGCCCCCGCCTGTTCTGAATATCAAATTGGAAGGTAACAATAAACGCTTTAGTTTAAACCCTGCATTGCCTACTTCTGTAGAACTTCTGTGTTGACGACATCACCTCATCGGATTACAACAAGCTTTCATTCTTACGCAATCCTCGCGCTTTGTTCGGAAGCAGATCAAACTACTTCCTTATGCAATTTTTGTTCGTTCGCCATAAAAACGCGATAATATATCATCTGCTTTCTATGCATATGAGCAGGTACACAGGAAAAGAAATAAAGTGCGAAGTCGCACTGTTCGTGTTTTCAAATACAGTTCTTATAAATACCGTATACTGCGAGTGTAGTCCAGAAAAGCACCCATAATATGACCAGGTCTTTCTTTTAGCACAAACAGCCTCCTCTATGGCTATAGAAGCATTAGCTATGAAGAGTGTTTCATGTGCTCGTTGAAGATCTAACAAACAGAAGCCACTTGTATATCGCTTACCAAGTGTGGCGACAGAAACACCCACCAATCATCAAGGAATTATACCAGCCGAAAACAGACGAACACAGGGAACGGTGAAGGAGACAGGAAAACAGACGAACACCGTTTCCTGTGTTCGTCTGTTTTCGGCTGGTATAATTCCTTGATGCAATGCACCAACTAGCCCAACAAAGAGTTCTACTAGAACACCCACCAATACTTCTCATTCTCCGCCCGCTTGAGTAGCCGACACCCTCATAGTCGGTACTTTCGTTCCCGTCTTGTGGCTACCGCTTCCACGCCCATCTGTTGCAAACAGCGCAGCTATTGCTGCTGCCATGCGTATGCTGAAGAATCAACCCACAAAAAGCTGATTCAAAGTCCCCTCTTCAATAAATAGCTCTTGGAATTCCATGGACCATGTGCACTGGCTATTGTCGGTACATCGCCTTTGCTGGTACTGACAAATGTCACAGTTCTGCACAGCTTCAACTAGTCCCTGGCAGGGTGGCTTGTCTTCCTTGTAACAGAGTAAAAAGAGAGTAAGAGAAAGGCGGCTGTCGTTTGTGTTGTTTATTTAGCATAACACATCGTCTGCTGAGCGTTCAAAACGAAGCTCTTTTTGCGGACCACCCCACTTTTTCCCTGATGCGTCCATGCGGAGCAGGTTCCTTGCCAGTCCATGACTGTTTGTCGTTGTGATGAGTACACTACACATTTCAATTCAAAAAGAATTACAGTTGGTCGAAGAGGAAAGGTGGTTTTGTGCATAATTTCTGTGGAATACCCAGCCTCCTCTTAGATGCGCTGATGGGGTGCTGAAGTGATGGCTGACGCCCAGGCAGGCAGCATCAAATCCGGCAGATTCCACGCACTGCAAAGCTTCCAGCAAAGAGCAGCCTTGTTTGTCTTTAAGGCAAATGAAGCCATTCATGGCATATAGCGACGCGCGCTTCTTTTTGTCATTTTGTCAGCCGCCGCCTTGCGCAACCTGCGCCCTAATGTCTGGGAACCTTTCAGATTATCTTGGAATCTTCTTATAGGGCTGAGCGCGCAAACGCGCGCAGTTGCGATTATTCTCGAACTAACGCGGCCACCAGCGATAAGGCTCGAATGTTCGATGCTGCATGTATAAATGCTGACGCGCCTTACCGCAGACCAAATTATCCACGGCCGATGCTCCGCTCGCCGCTATCAGTGTATAGTCTGTATTGCTGTAGTTTGATTTTCGTTTCCCGGCCACAGGTTCGGTCAAAAAAGAGTTTCATCTTGGACACGCCGACCACATACATGGCAATACATTGCAGAGATTGCAAGTGTGTAAATTTTCGCGCATGATCCGTGGTTGGCAAAAGTCAAGACAAGTGGAATAGATTAATAATTGAGGCAAAAAAGATTATTGAAGCCGGTGATCGCTGCGTGAGTATGGCCTTGGTATCTTTATCTCATAAAGAGTTGCGATAACTGAATGCCATTGCGCAGCAATGAAACGTGACAACACTGCCTACGTAAATAGCATCCGTTCTTTCTTGGAATAAAGATTGTTGGCGGTGCCGCCCTGTGTGTGTCTCCCTTTTCGTCTGTCGTCTTCTTCGCGCCTACTATTTCGAATCTGTCAATGTTCGTCACGCACTCATGTCATGCCCTACCAATTTTGGTATATAGCCAGTTAACAAAACGGCCGGAAGCGCACATTGAGCGTGGCAGGTAAATCATGGCGTACGTGACATGGATCTCGTGATGTTCTGGTTACGACCTGCTATTTATGTTTGTCACACAGCCACGTCGCACATTAGCAGTTTTCGTGTATATCAAGCTAGCAAACCGGCCGCGAGTGCACCATGAGCGTGACAAGTCAATCATGCTGTACATGAAATGCATGGCATGATTTTCATTCTACCACCTGCACTTATATTCGCTCTTCGGCAAGCCGCAACCTACAATAAAATTGGACGCTTACGCATCCCTTAGACACCAACTGCAGACATTGTGCCCATCAGCTCCGCTACTCAACCACTTTGACAGAGTGGAGTGGCACTGATTATTAAGTGCAATGCACTTACAGACCGAAGGCAAACGGCGGCATGGTCACGCAGATCTAAGCGAAACTGCCGCCCTGCAATACGGATGCCGTAAATAATACAACACTGTGCTTAAAGTTAGAATTAGAATTAAAAGCAACCAACGTAAAAGGCCACTCTCACGCCCGATGGGCTGTCTAAAGCAAAAAAACCTCGCACTCAACAGACAAATATCATGAAATAAATTTTCCTACGAAGAGAGTTCTGTTGGACCAACTTAACGGCGAAATTTATTTGTCTTGGGATGCATTGGGTTAAAATTTTGTTAATCTGATGTGAGTAAGCATTAAATAATGTTCTGTATTCGTGACGGCGTACCGCCCTCCCATAGAATAGTGTACTGATTTTGATCTACGCAAGCAAATACTCCATTTTAAGTGCAATGCGCTTATAGACCGAAGGCGAACGGTGGCATGGTCATGTATTTCAAAGCAAAGCAGCCGACGAAATTCACCGCTAGGCCGAGAGAGGGCGACACCATGCCAGCATCGAAAAGTTTATGAGGGTTTCGCTGCTAGGGGTGTTCCCACGGAGCAGCCAATAGGAAGGCGCCGACTGGCGGAAGGTCTTTCTCGCCATGGACATCGCCGAGGAGGTTTGCCGAGAAGAGCAGCCTGCGTTCGCGCAAAAAACGGCAGTGCCGAGGAAGAGCAGATCCCGCCGTCAGGGTTGAGCGAACAGGGAAATAACGACTACTTCGATCTCTCAACCCTACTTTAGGAAAAGCAGGACACAGCAGCCAAACGGCAACAACGCAAGAAAAATCCCAAAGTGCCAGCCAGAGAAACACAAGCGAAAAGCCGGTATCAAGCGATCCCGAGGTGTAGGCGCGAAAAAAATATTTCGAAAAGAGATCACAGGGGTCAAGGCGTGCATTACACTTCCCCAGAATTCACTTAAGTGGAGCTGCCAACAATTTTTACTTATCTTCCATGCCCTCAGTCACCGAGGCATTTTAGAGGTGAGTTGGTGACAACACTACAAACCGAGAACAGCGTTCTTCTGATGGCCGCAAACGACAATAAAATTCTACGCTTACGCATTCGTTAGACACCAACTGCGGATTTTGAGCCCCTCGGCTCCGCTTCTCAGCCAGCTTCACAGAGTTGTTTTATTGCGATAGCAATTATATGGACAGTCTCGACGGGTTTTTGCCATCGCCGTTGCCGTCGCCGTCATGTCCTTCCTGTATGAAGTCCAAATTAATGAGATCCCCGCGCGCATTGTTGATTCACGGCGGGTAAAAGCTCGCGAGCGGGGGCGACGAACGCGGTCGAAGCAGAGATCAAACGAGCCAGCCCGTTTTCGTCGCTCGCAGGGTGCATGCGATAACATCACCCCGCTCGGGAGGCCTGCCGTCGAAACAGACAGGAAACGCCCCGCCGTTTTTACCGACCGTAAAAAAATGTCGCTAGGTGGGGAAGCGGGGGAGGGGGGGGGGTTATCGCGCGAGCAGCCACTACCTTGAACTTTGGAACTAAGGGCGCTGGCGTGCGCGCTATCTCGAAAGCCATCACAGCGTGCGGCTCGTATACGCTTCTACGTGCTGCGCTCTCAACGCGAAGTTACTATGCGGAGAGCATCGCTCCCTGGAGCAGCCGTATTCTCTTACACCAGCATTTTGTACTTACGCGAGATCGGATAGAATGCAGTTAGCTGCCAGCCTGACTTCGTGTAACACTACAATTTGTTGCTATTGCATTCATTGCTTCGCCCTTGTGGGGAAACTGTGACTTTTTTATTTATTTCCCATACCCTCAATAACCGAGGCATTTTAGAGGTGAGTGGGTGGGTGGCAACACAATAAACCAAAATGAGATGCGTAGTATTATACAACAATAGCGTCAAAAATGTCAGACGTTCAACAGGGATGTCATGTGGCAATTGTACGCATTATAAGCTACACTTCCCTTATTGGAGTACATGTTGAGAAGCGGCTTGCCATTTGTCGAAAAGAGAGTTATGGTCTTGACTAGCAACTGCGAGCCATAGTAGTATGGGCCCTTGCAGACTAAGGGGAATACCTCCTTTGTAGTAGTTGTCCTTTTGCCTAGAGCCCCCAGAAACTACTAACACATGAAACATAAGAAAGGTCAAAACACTATATTCATGAAAGATTGGCCGAAAATGCTTACTCCTTTAATATGGTGACCCTGTTCAAATTTATTGTTTACTCAGAGCGAAGAAACAGTATCTTGTTTTAATTATGCGTTGAAGGAGCGTTAGATGACAATTGCTGGGAGCACTATTATGTTACGATTAACACACACTCTGAAGTGTCATTTCACGGAATGAAGGTTTATTGAACTGTGGTAAATGTTATTCATAAGTTGACTTCTCGTAGCGGTAACGCCATGAACCGTCTAATGCGTAATACAAAGCCGCTGGAGGAAAGTGTGGTCGTGGCAAATGCGCTCTCCTTTTGCAACAATTTGGCCAATATTTGTGGCCGTCAAGAGTGCTGTTATCAAAGTCACTCGGTAGTGGGCACCTGAAATTTGACGAAATTGCCTTGGTATACTGAAGCCAAACACAAGAGTCGTATCTTTAACAGCGAAGCTGTTTAGGCTGTCGGTAACTTGTGCTCCGTCGTAAAAATGATCATCATCGTGAACTGGCAGGCGCTCTCTTTGTTATCTTTAAGTAAAGCTGTTTGAGCTATTGGTAACTTGTGCCCCGTCTTCCAAGCTCCTCAGGTGGGTATTCGCGCCACAGGAATTGGGCAAGCCCCACTACCGCGTACAGCAGGTGCGAATATCAAACGAAAACGAAAACGTGAAAAAGAAAGAGGAGGAAAGAGATAGAAAATAGACCCAAACAAAGACAGAAATATACAGATAGTGGAATAAATAGAAACGTAAAAGAAAAATACAGAGAAATAAAGGGAATAAACACAAAAAAGATAAAAGGACAGAAAAGCACAGACAGAGAAAGAGAAAGAAACAGATAGGGTGAGAAAGAATAAAATAGACAGCGACAGGTAGCCAGAAGTGTACGGAAGAGAAGCGCAAGTGCCGCTCGTTGCTCCTTCCGCTATATATATATATATATATATATCGGTTACTCCATATCAAGTGTACCAGGTCAATTTTCGACCATCTCCAACCATGCTGAAATAAATTGCGCTTGTATGTGTGAATGCCAGAAGTAGTTATTGAGCCGTTATATTTCGGGGAAAAAATGTGTTGACTAGAGGGCGCTTTGAACTTGGAGCACAGATGTGAAACTGTGTCCCACATAACAATTTATATAAAATTACTGGTTTGAGCCACTACTACGAAACACTTTTTTTCTTAATTTCAAGGCGCTGCTCTTTCATGATTGTGACCGTTTATTCATTTTTGCTTCAACTTTCATTGTTTTTGGCCTTAATGAAAAGTCGCAAAATGCTGCATGTTTAGCATTTCTTAGAAAGAGCAGCGATTATTCCGCGAGTAATATATTCACATTGAGGGCTTTGTAGGTTCGTATAGTAAGTGATAAAAATACTGCGGGATCGAAAGAAGAAACGTTGCCACAATAGTGTGAGAAATTTGGGAAAAAGAGCATTTTGACCCATATTGTGGCTGGATTTTCACAATGTAGCGTTCCAAGTAAAAATATGACTTTTACATGGTTGTGTAGTATGATTTGTGGGTATGACATACAGGAAGTTTGAAAAGAGTAGTTTTTTATTAGGTGAGAAAAAAAATCCTAACTGAACAGCCACAAAGTCGAGCGAAAGGTTCTTTAGCCTGGCCTTCACTGCATAGCACGTCAGCGCAGGATTCCAGCGGGGTCCTTCGTAGCAAATAGTGCAAGTCATACAACTGCTTGCCACTTCTTTTAGTATTACTGCGGTATATAACGTCAAAAATGGCAATAGCGCTGAAATTATGGAATGGTACTACCTCCTTGGACCAAACAAATTGGGGGACCCTTAAGCTTCGCCTTTAAGAGTTGAACGCGAGAGCGAAATCCGGCCCCCAGTGCGCACTTCAACCACTAAGGGCATATTTATAATGTGTGTTGTTACACACACGCGCACACAGACACACACACGCGCGCGCTATGTATATATTGTAGTGGTACAGGCACTGGTACAAGTTTTCGATCTAAAGCACTTCCCTGTGCTAGAGTCGAGACATATTTGTCACAATGCCTCACAGATGGCAGCACGTTATCCAATGTTTGCTATTTGCTTGATCAACGCCTCCTCTAGAAAGGAGCATGGCCTCCGAGACGGCAGGGACGCCGCGCGCTCGCCATCTCGGAGGCCATAAAAGGAGACGTTGGCTTGATATGTTTTCCGCTAGATGGACATAGTTGTCGATTTTTGGAGCTCTGAAAGTTCGCGTGTGTTTTTAGCGGCGATGGCTGTACTATCCCGGCTTTTTTCGAAGCATAGCGTCGCGCGAAAAACGTAGTTTGACGGCCTCGCCAATGCGCCTATAAATCGCCGAATGAGCTCATTTTCGTCGTGACACCTGCCGAACAAAATGCGTTAAGGAGACTTAACGTAAGACCGTAAGACCGTGTATTACGTAAGACCGTGTATCTTAATTATCAGAAGCCAAACACGACGCAGTAGAACAGCTCTGCAGGCCATTGACTACATTATAATCCTGCTCCTTTGGCCGATGAAGCGGTTGAATATTACCTGCCCTTTTTTTGGTCCAAGGGGGTAGTACCATTCCCTAATTTCAGCATTGTTGCCATTTTTGACGTTATATACAGAAGTATTACCAAAAGAAGCGCAACACAGTTGTATGATTTGCATTATTTCCCGCGAAAAGGCCCCCGCTGGAATCCTGCGTTGACGTGTTATGCAGTGAAGGCCAGGCTAAGGAACACTTGGCGCGACCTTGTGGCTGTTCAGTTAGAAATCTTTTTTCCTCGCTTAAAACACAAACTACTCTTCTCAAACGTCCTGTACGTCATACCCACTCTTCTCAAACGTCCTGTACGTCATACCCACAAAGCATACTACACAACGATATAAAAGTCATATTTTTACTTGGACTGCTACATTGTGAAAATCAAGCCGCAATATGGGTCAAACGCTCTTTTTCCCAAATGTGTCACAATACTGTGGCAACGTTCCTTCTTTCGATCTCGCAGTATTTTTATCACTTACTATGGGAACCTACAAATCCCCCAATGTGAATATATTATTCGCAGAATAATCGCTGCTCTTTCTAAGAAATGCTAAACATCCGGCATTTTGGGACTTTTCGTCAAGGGCAAAAATAATGAAAGTAGAAGCAAAAATGAATAAACTGTCACAATAATGAAAGAGCAGCGCCTTTAAATTAAGAAAAAAATGATTCGTAGTAGTGGCTCAAACCAGCAATTTTATATAAATTGTTATGTGCGACACAGTTTCACATCCGTGCTCCAAGTTCGAAGCGCCCTCTAGGCAACACATTTTTTTTCCGAAATATAACACCTCAATACTCACCAGCCTAATTTTTTTTTTCAGCATGATCGGAGATGGTGGAAAATTTACCGGGTACACTTGATATGGAATGACCCATATATATTTTAAGACAGTACGCCTCTTCTATCACTTAACGTCAATCGTAGTAACTCATAGGCTGTACAATCGACCTCCACGCGGTGCAGACTTTGATAAAAAATTTATTAATTTATTTTTATTTACAGTATACCGCGGTCACGAAGGACCACGCGGGTGGGAAACTATACAGTTGCAGATTTACAAGCACAAATGGAGCTTTAAGGCACGCAAGCTCACAAAAAAAAGGAAACAAAGCAAACCTCTAAGGGCGCTAAAAGCGCTGCGCGTTAGGCGGCACTCACGTGATATTTTTTTAAAATTTCCGCATTTTAAAGAAAGGCTGGAAAGAAATTAAGCACAGAAATTATCTTAGCATAGATGAAAAATTCCTGTGTTTCTGATCAAGCGCTACAACTTCGGTACTGAATACTTTTCGCTAGAGTTAATATTTAAAAAGTTAATTAAGCCATCTTTGTTAATTTCCGCACGTGGCGGACTGGAAAAAAAATATCCTGACGTGATCTATATTGCTCAGAACAATAGTGCGTCAATTTCAGATGCGTAGCGCCTATATATGTTTTTTTAATACTTGGTGCTTTCTTTAGCTGAGAAACCCGGTATATGGCCCTCTGTATAGCACCGGAAGAGTCTTCGCTGTTCATAGTTGTTTGTCCTTACATAAAGGTACCGCTTCTGTTCTGATGAAACAATCAGGCGCAAATGCAAGCAGCGCGTATCACATGTGTTTATATTCCAATATCATGTGTGTCGGTAAAAGATGACATACTGACAATGAAACCACTGGAAGTCAAATGACGTGATAGAAGCACTTTTCGCCCAATATTTCATACCCTGGTACCAGCGTTGATGTCTATTGCGTTGTCTGGTGATATTTGCTGGGTTAATTCTTGTTAACCTTTTACAGATTTACTGGTTAGGTACCTAGCTGAAATTGTCACTATATATATAACGGAAGTTTTTGCACTCCAAGGAAGATAGTGAAGGAAGTAGAAGTTCAATGCGTGAAATATATGTAAGAATGTTGCACCTTACCCGCTAATCGCCAACTGAGAATTTCCAGCGTTACAACACAAACTAACGCAGGGATAAGACACGTCCAAGCAAATCTGATCAGGTATACCATAATATCCATATTGACATGTATCTAGAAATAGAAAAGAAATACAATAGTGAACGGTCAGATGGACTAACAGAATAAGAAAACACATGTTTACTTGCAGTTTCATTGAGGAGAAGTGTGCCTGTATTGCGAAGAGTCGTTTTATTGCGAGATTCTTTGGTTATATAACCACTACTGCCGTAAAAGAATGTTTCTTTTTCACCCTGCTTGTTGTATTGCCACTTTCTTTCAAGAAACATTTGTCGCTTTGTAGAGAGATGCCACTATTGCAATGCAATCACTTTATGTTGTATTACCCTGCAGAATTTTAATACTTTGATTCTTAAGTTCTATGGTCTCCATAGAATACAACCGTATTGGCATGTTCGTCACGAGAATTAAAACCTTCACGATGAGCTTCATTGATGTGTTCAACTGCTTCATTGGAGTCGCTCATAATAATTTGACTGACCCGCCGTGATCGCTCAGCAGCTAAGGTGTCGCAGTTCGGGGTTGTTGGTTTAATTCCGTCCATGGTAGCTGCATCTCCATGAGGGTCAAATGCAAGAAGACTTGTTTACTTAGCTACAAGTGCATGCCGAAGTGCCCTAGGTGGTCAAAATTAATGCGCAGCCTCCCACTCCAACGGGTGGCATGACCACATCGTTGTTCCGGCACGTAAAACCTATAAATTATGATTACCACTATCGTGCTCTCTTCTGAGATCCGTCGCAGAGTTAACTTGGTTTTGGACTTGCACGCCTGGGCCGTGGTACAGTCAAACCGGACTATATGAAACTCGGGTAAACTGAATGATACTTTATATCTATTTCCGGACAAAACGTTTTAACTTCAATGTATAGGAAAATTTAGGGATACACTGAACAAATATAGCCGCAACACTTGATATATCGAACATCGGTCAGTGCGATACGCCCCAAGAGGTTCGCTCTTCCTCACAAGAAGTTGGCTTTTTTGCTCGGAAGGGTATTTTTCCGCATGCATTCGGGAGAAGGAGCGGTATGATTAGGAGGGCGGCGCTTAGAGCGAGTAGAAACTATCGCTTGCATCTCGTGCTTTCTTCTTCTTTGACTCCTTGTCTCGGCAGTCGTGCGGAGTCGCCATTCCCTTCTCAGCTCGTTTTGTTAACGCAATGGTTGCTGTAAAATGGGAAAACCTGGCTGTTTTCAACGGAGCTAGCGAAAATCAACACAGTCGAACATAGAGAAAAGAAGTCTGTCGTCGCCGCTTCCTGCAGCATCCCAAAAATTACGCTCAGTTTCACATTGAAAAACAACGCCAACATGAAGGCTAAGGCAAACTAGAGGCTTCCGACGCACGAAAAACACGCAGAGATGCGTATTAGGATGTTGAGTCGCTGTTTACATCGATACCTGATTTTCCCGCCTACAACCCGCCCCTAATATTACAGGCATCCCCAACGTGGTGTAGGGGTATTTGCCAGACGTGTCTAGAGGAAAGGGTATGACAATGCACGCGACGGCATTTTCACGTTATTCATGTCATGACCAGGCAGTAGGAACCAGACCAGACCCAGACGGCTAAATAGATAGATATACACGTAGATAGAAACGCTCAAAGTGCCTTAGATTCGGTAAGAAATGCTTCGCATTTAAAAATCCTCGCCCATTGCTGTAAGCAGCCTTCCGTGAAGCCGTGCCATGAAGACAACTAACGCACCGAAATTCGTAATCAAAACAAGGTAAATATTTAAAAGGTTTATATCGAATTATACAGTATACCGAACGAATTCCTATTTTAGCGAGTTCTATATATGCGGGCCCAACTGTATGGGCAACTTGACAGCAAGACATTAGCGACTGTGCAATGTCCTCATCTGCTGCTGACCGCTTGGTCGTGGCGTCGTATGATGGCTGCCTCGCGTTATTGAGGCGCTTTACATTGCGTAGTTCGTTTATTGGGTCCCAGTGGATCGCAGAATGGCAAAGCCGTCAGCATTATTCGCCAATAATCCTCTTCATCTGCGCGGAATCTTCAGAATATCTACGAACACCATCTGCACCTCCGTCCATGTCTGCTTTTAGTTACTGAGGTGGGTTCTAAGATCTGTCCGTAGTGGTGCGGCTGGCACACCACCGGCAATGCGGTGCGGCGTAGAATCTTTGCCACGGTGAAAAGGAATCTCCGTGTTTTTCACTGTACTGCTGTCGGAGTTATCGTGTGGTCGTACACCTCGCTGTGGAGGCGGCGAATGGATGGCGAAACTGGCAGCGCCGGCAAGCATCGCACGCTTCTACACAGTGGTGGCGATGGTCCGGGCGTGTCATATTGTGGCCTTTTCTGGGGCATAGCGCTGGCCGAGAGGCGTGCGAGACGGCGTCACCGGCGGTCGCTGTGGCTTTCACCGGAATGTCGGCGGTGGTGGGTCCTGATGCGGATGCGCAATGGTAATACAGTAGCGTGCGGCGGCGGCGTACCACTTGGCGTCTGCCTGAGGCTGAAGTGGTTCAAGAGCTCCCACAACGGCTCGATCTCACTTAATTTCACTAAATATAACAGGATCCCCAAAGAGCTTACAACTTTTTCGTTCCATAAAGAAAAGAAACTGACTTTCTTCTCCACAGATGTATCAGCATCGGCGTGAAAGAAAAATCGGGCCACTCGTTCCGTGAACATCGCGGTTTTTGTTTCGGAGCTCCACTTGGTGATTGAAGACATCTTGGGGTTTTTTTGCTTGCGCTCGTAAAGTGGCTAAGACGCTGGTCCGGGACAGTCCCCACGTTGTCACCTTAGACATTAGATTCCCAAAGCATATCCTGGCGGTTTCCTATAATCAGAGTAGACGTACCACAGCTGGTCGTCCCAATTGCTAGGGTTAGCAGCACTCTCGTACTTTTCTAACCACTTTCTGGGATGTTGACATGACTATGTACTTTCTGAGCTGCTGCTCCATGACTGCTCGCCACCTAAACAGTGGGCATCATCCTGGGGGCTGTCTTCGTGTTCGGCTTGCTTGGCTCATCAAGTGGGAGCCCGTGCAGCGGCTAGCTCTATCGTCCACCAGGGTGATCCGGCAGTACGCGTGTTTTGAGGTAGAACCCGTCTCAAAGATTTAGATGATGAAACCCGGTCTAAATTACAAGGATATGTAAGTACGCTTCTCAATATTGTCACGTGGTCGTGATCTTGAAGAACACAAAGCTCAATTATCTCAAGATAAAGCATTGCATTGGGTGAAATTTTGCCCAGAAACAGAAGTGACTCACTCAATGCGACGATAGACTCCAGCACAATCGTCGGTCGTCAGTAATATAATCTTTGGTGAAATCGCGTTGGCTTTTAATACATGCATGAGTGAAGTTGTCAGCTTCGATGCTCGCGTGCGTCTTAGTTTCTTAGTAAACTCGACTACATGCGTAGCTTGCGCAATCCTATCAGAAGAGTCTCAAACAAAATGAAAGGTTCCCAGACGTTCCGGGGCGGCTGGAATTCTAACAGGCCACTCAAATGACAGTAAAAAAAGGAGGGCGTGTGGCAATATTTTGAATAGCTATGGCAGCGAACATTATTCATAGCGAGCATCTCCATGTGATTTTTGAACACGGAATTGTTCTATGCCGGGGTCCACGAATTCTTCACTGACATCTTATGCGTCACAGAATTGACGTCGGTTAACTATACACGAACAGATGACAAATAAAAACCAGAAGAAAATGTTTCGTTGATTTAGATGACCTGCAATCGAACACACGACATCTCAGCCGGCGAAGTCATGCGCCTGAAACTCTACCCACCGCGCCACCAACGTGCATGCACGAGGCTTTAGAAGCGCGTATTATTCCTCTCACACGTCCCTGTATCAGTAGTGTTTGCGGTGCAATGTCGCCGTCTAGAACCCGTGAATTGAAGTAGTGCATCATGACACTAACGAGTGCCGACAGGGCACGCTTACCGTAGTTTCAGCGCAACCGAGGCTTTGTTGTGGAAACACTACGGTCGGCTGCAACGCTTCGTACGCGATCATTCGGTTTGGTGACGACGCAGTACGTGATTTGCCTATCGCGTCGTCTAGTCGTGACAACTTGTCGACAGAGTAATTGACCTTGCACATGTACCAACGGTGTTTCTCCGCCGCCTGCTGCTCCGAGTGCGATAGCAACGGCTAATGAAACTGCTGCAATAAGCGGCACACAAAGGAAATGACATCGACGGGCGAACGTCGTGCAGTGAGTGATTTGGTACAGCGACAGACACGCCAGCGGTTGTCGAAACGCCTTCCCGCGTTCACCGCTCAAGCTATGAGCTCTGCCTCTCGCGTTACTGAAGCGCTGTGTGGCATATGCATGACACATGCGTATGTTACCATGCTACTGAGGAGCGCACGCCTTGGTGTTTGTCTCGTCAGATGACAGCGCTTTGAGTCAGTGCATAGTCGAATGTCAGCGTTAATTACGTGCTTGTTGACACTATCTTTGCGCAGAGATTCACCATATGCTGTGTCCGGGTGTATGTTAACTACTTAAGGAACCACAAGGGTAAAATCAAGATCATGGACGTTAGTCCTCCGAATGGAGATGTGTTGCTAGGCGTCAACGTTGGTGCATCCGCGTCCAACTGGTGCTATAGCTGCCGAACACCAATAGACATTGTGCAACTTTCATAAATCAGTGTACAATAAACAGCCATCTACTCCTGTGGAGACACGTTTGGCTTTCGTGCTATGCGATTTCCTATGACGGAGCGATCAAGCATGTTTTTAAATGCAAGGTTAATTTTCTTATGGCCATGATATTGCATCTCGTATGCTTTTGCTACAAACATTGGAAGCTGAGTAATTTCCCGCTGTCTCCATACATTAACAGAGCCTAAATAAGAAACATTAGGGTTTCGCACTACTACAGCTGGAAGAATCAATAGATAGTACCCTTTGAAGTTCAAGAAAACGCGGGAATAAAGATAGCGTGATACAAAGAAAAATTGGGAGCTAGACACTAGTGGCGCGAAAACTGGAAATACCAGAGCTGATGGCCTTGCTCTCCTCCTTTACCTCAACCTCACTTCCCTTTCCCACCGCTTTGCTATAGCATTGTATACATGGCTCTTGAGGAATTGCTAAATTTTGCTAAGATATCGATTAGTTTTGTTGGCATTGGTGAGATTTTGCTTGAATTCTTCCCTTTCCTTTATCATCATCTTGACATCAATCGTCCTCATCTTAACTCCTTGCTATGCTGTACTACACAAGTCTATGCAATGACTCACAATCTCCATTCCTTATTTCTCTCCTGCTCACCCTAACTTCCCTTTCCCACCCCCTTGTTACTTCAGAACGGTATGGCTGGTTGGAACGCAGCCGTTGCATTCGTTGACGAGGGGGCGTACGACAGGCTTCTCTCCGAGCTTCTTCTTCGGGTGTCATGTAATTTTGTCGCCGGCCCAAGTTTTCCTGCGGTTAAAGTGACCCCACGCCCAACAAATCGGCGCAGCGTGAGAACGCGCGGCCGGGCGTACGTGTTCGGGGAGCGAAGCAGTAGATTAAGAATATGACGCAGAGAGTGCGCGCCGCCCGAGTTTCTGAACACGATTTTCCTAGGCAGGTCAGCTTAAATAGCTCATCTGTCGAAAGATTGGCCCGCTCTGTTCATTCGTTCGAAGTGGCAGGCGATAGGACATGTCATAAAAAAAAAGAGAAACCTCCAGCGGTGAAGGTAGCGGAATGAAAGATCTGAAACAGACCAGGCAGGCAGCACAAGCTCTTTCGCGTAAAGATTGAAATATCACGAGAAAAGATTCTACTACACCTTTATAGTAAAACAAAACGTGCAAAAAGCTGATGAGATATACTCACATTTCCCAACTATATTGAGAGGCCAAATCCGCCTCCCTGCAGATATGTCAAAGATATTTTGCGCTGTAAGTACTACTAAGACAATCTGCAGCGCACTCCTGTTCATGGCTTGTTTGTTGTACTGAAAATGGAAATAATGAAAGAGTGATGCAGTAAAGGCTCAAATGGTTGCAAGATCACTGGATAGACGTTTCTATGTGTTCTTTGCGTGTTCCAAACACAATGTTGCACACAGTCATGCTGCTAAAGCGCAGTAAAACCAGCTAAGGTGGGGAGCATGTCTCTAACAGAGACACTGCCTGTCCGGCAGTCAACATATAAAGGTACTTGAGCCAGCCAATAAAAAATTATAAAGGTGTTTGACCATGTCCGTATATAAACCAATACTAAATCGTCAGCGTCTTACGAGCCCCATCTTGCCATGACCTCATATAACGTGTCGAACGCAATAAGTTCAGAGATACTCTTTAGCTTTTGACTCGCACTAAATTTTGCATCTGCACAGCATTGATTTCTGAAAATATGCTCGTTTGAGGCGCAACTTGCCTTATTCACGCACAAAATGTGCCTCACTCTCGATTTGTGTTTCATGGGATATCACAGTGGGGAAAAAATATGCAACAAGTTAAATGTTGTGATATCGGCAACGCAATCACACAAACCAAAATATGTATTGGTGAACTTGCGTTATACTATATATTGTAAAAAGAAAAAGGTTTGGCTAACAAATTCCGTGAGCATTTTACTAATCCAGTAGACGGTACATATGATTTTGAAGTTTTTGGCTACCTTCAGAATTCTACACAGAATTTGTTTTTTAGCGCACCAGCGGATGAACATGAGGTAATTAGTATATTTACATGCATTAGCTTCAGTAAGCGTAAACACACCTCTGTTTAAAATGATAGCTTCCTATTTTTGTTATTGACATATTCACTCCTAATATAACGCATGCATGCGAGCTTGCTTTAGTTATCTGCACTTTTTATCAACGTACGAAAACTGCCAAGTTAATTGCAACACATAACAAGGTAGAGATGAATTACTTCGATAACAACAAGTATATTTCAATACTACTAGTTCTCTCTAAGGAACTAAGGAAATTTCGTTCGTTAGCCTGCCTAAATAAAGTTAATCCTTTTCATGGATTTTTCCGAGGCCGTGGATACATTAGTTTGTCACATCGCCGCCAAAATTTATGCTACGCAATTCGCTGGGCCGTATTAGAATTATTCGATGGATACTCGGCCTGCTGGCATCAGTCAGCATTAAAGAAGGACTATTCGCACTAGAAAAATCTAAGTTTGGCGTATCAGAGGGTAGGTTTCATCGTCATATACTTCGCAACTTGCTACACTTCCCATCGCTGGAACCAATTAGCCCATGAATTGTGCCCGCTTAGCACTGAAAAAGCGCATTAGGGTGATTCCACGAAAGATCGAACAAACGATGGTTGGTCGACCTCTCAAATTTATTTCAAAATTTTATATATTATTGTCTCATGAGTGGAAAGAAGAGATCCGCCATTTGTTTTGCCGAAAAAAATTTTTCGAAGCACAGTAAATCAATAATGACGAAGAGGTGGAGTGGAGCGCTCATCCGCTCCGCTGTTCTGGTCAAATTTCATTATGAATTGCACAAAATATATTGAAGTTAGGTAGCTGAATTTTTTCTAACTAAATATGTGCCTGTTTTTGCTTCTGCTAAGGTATTTTTAGTTTTTATGTGTGGTGTAGGTGTTTTTATAAAAAACCTCAAAATTGGCCCAGGGAACGTTATTTTCTTTCTTTGAAGGTCTTTGTCTCAAAAACGCCTTGTAGCAGAGCGACAAAATTTCGGCGTTACGTTCTTCGCATAGTTGCCTACCACACTGCCGAATCTCATAATTATATAACTTTTCAGTAAAGAGATACGATCGGGCTGATTTCAAGAAAACACCGAACAGTGGAAACTTCTGACGACAATTAAAAAAACCCATTTTTTAAATTTCTTAAACTTTGTCCACTTATTCTCCTCCACATCAGCTTTCACAATCATTGAAAACATGTTGCATAATTTCGTTGCGCTAATAGTTACGGCCCCTCCAATTAGACCCTTAGGCAAGGATTGGCAATTCCGACTTCTTGCCCAGCAAGTGTATAAAATGCAGGCAGGACTTGACTTTTTTTAATTAAAATGCCAGCACTACCGAAAAAGGTGTCGGCGGCACTGAAGACGTTAATTTTGTAATTATTTGGTCACTGCAGCGGCCACGAGCGTGGGGCTACCAAGCAGGCGTGCGCGCACCCGAGATACTCGTTGTAAGAGACGGCGCAGTGAAAGCTCGTTTTCGCGTCCTCAGACCGATTGAGTTCGAAACAGTAACACCTCTCGGGTGACTTGAACGCACGTGCACTGGAGCTACGCTCTTTTATCCGCCCTCTGTTTCCATCGCAGCTAGGCGCTGATAACACGGCGGAGATGAATGCAAGATGAAAACTCTATAGGGGAGCTATGAGCGCTCGCGTCACGCACGCTGCTTCCAGAGAAACGGCGCTGCACTAGTTGCGATCAGTGAAAAGCATGAACGTGGCGCTCCAGTGGCAATAAAAATATGGAATGTCAAAGGAAAGGAAAGCAAAACTATCGGTAACCGGATGCGCTTGCCTATCTTAGATGTCGGCGGCAGACGGCCTGAACTGGCCGCGCGTTCGGTCCGCTGTTCACACTTTATTCGGTGCCGATAGTGCTTGCGCTTTGCTCTTACACTACTCCTCCTGTGCGTCTCATGGCGAGAAAGTATAGCTCTGAGTCAGTGTATTGTGGAGACTACCTTTCGAAGCACAAGAAGCCTAATTATTGCAAGAGAGAGAGAGAGAGAGAAAAAACGTTTATTTTGAGCAAGCGCACTGTGCGCCCAAGGTGGGCGGCCTCCTTTATTCGAGGTAGCCGTGGGCCTTTGCCATGTCTCGTGCGCGTTGAACCAGGCTTCGCTGATTCTTCAGGTCTTGGTCCGATAGCTCGGCCTCCCACTGCTCTTCGGTTAGTGTAGCAGGTGCTAGGGCCTGTACGCATCCCCGTACCATATGGCATAGAGCGTCCGGGACATGACAGTAGCTGCAAATGTACGAGTGCTCAGTCTGTGAGATACGGCGAAGTAATATACCGTGAACTTAAGTGTTTATTTGCAACTTCGTGAGTGTTACTGCCTCTTCCCTAATTAGGCTGGGGAGAGCTGGCGGATAAGTTCTTCGGCCTAACCTGTAGTGTTGCAAGATGTCGCTGTACTTTTTGGGTACATCATCTTTCCTCCTAAGTGCGTCCTGTGGGAAGGCCCGATGAACATGAGCTCGGGCGGAAACGTCGGCTGCCTCATTTTCCATGAGGGACTCGTGACCCGGAGTCCAAACGATGTACGTTTCTTGTAGGTTCTTTGCTGTAGCTGTGAGTATTTCTAAAGAAGCCAAAATTTCAAAAGAGTTACAGACCTAGACATCCATGCTTTGAAGGACGTTTAACACCCGCAAGATCAGTGACTGTCAGTAAGACGGACTACTTGTACTACGCGTGCTTTTGCTAGGACTGCAATTAAATATCTTCACGGAACGCGCAGTTGAACGATGACATTCTTATGTCCCCTGAAAAAGAAATCGACGTCCTTAACCAAATCACTGCGACTACCGGTGCACGTGCGTTCAAGTCACCCGAGAGGTGTTACTGTTTCGAACTCAATCGGTCTGAGGACGTGGAAACGAGCTCTCACTGCACAGTCTCTTACAGCGACCATCTCGGGTGCGCGCGCGCCTGCTTGGTAGCCCCGCGCTCGCGGCCGCTGCAGTGACCAAATAATTACAAAAATTAACGTGTTCAGTGCCGCCGACACCTTTTTCGGTACTGCTGGCCTTTTAATTAAAAAAATTCAATCCTGCCTGCATTTTATACATTTGCTGGGCAAGAGGTCGGAATTGCCAATCCTTGCCTAAGGGTCTAATTGGAGGGGCCGTAACTATTAGTGCAACAAAATTATGCAACATGTTTTCAATGATTGTAAAAGCTGATGTGGAGGAGAATAAGTGGACAAAGTTTAAGAAATATGAAAAACAGTTTTTTTTTAATTGTCATCAGAAGTTTCCACTGTTCGGTGTTTTCATGAAATTAGTCCAATCGTATCTCTTTACTGAAAAGTTATATAAATATAAGATTCGGTAGTTTAGTAGATAAGTATGCGAAGAACGTAACGTGGAATTCTTGTCGCGCTGCTACAAGGCTTTTTTGAGATAAAGACCTTCAAATTAAAGAAAACAACGTTTCCTGGGCCAATTTTGAGCTTTTTTATAAAAACATCTACAGTACACATAAAAACTAAAAATACCTGAGCAGAAGAAAAAGCATGCATATATTTAGTTAGAGAAAATTCAGCTACCTAACTTTATTATTTTGTGGCAATTCATAACGAAAGTTGGCCAAAACAGCAGAGCGGATGAGCGCTCCACTCCACCTCTTCGTCATTATTGATTTCATGTGCTTCGGAAACTTTTTTTTCGGCAAAACAAATTGCGGATCTCTTCTTATTTTGAAATAAATTTGAGAGGTCGACCAGCCGATCGTATGTTCGATCTTACGTGGAATCATCCATTATTAGTAGTGTTACATCCAGCCGACCTACAAGTAGGTATAAGTTATGTCGCAGACAAAGTATACTTACAATTTATCGGTCAGACAACGTTCCGTTTACTTACATTGTGCTGCTATGGACTGCGGCGTAAGATTGCGTAATTTTGTCAACTTAGCTGCTGATTTTATACGCCCTGGCACCACACGTTCCACCAGAAATATGCTGTATATTAGGCTCTAGTATTGCTGTAGGAAGTGGTGCCAATATTATTATGGCGAAAGCCTTAGATGCCATATCAAAGGCGGAAATTGACCACCGGCGTCTGCGTCAACACAAGTGACGCAATATAATCATCACATGGTGACGTCACCACCCTGTAACGTCAGAATGACGTCACACGGTGGTGACGGCATCATGTGAGGTCGCCAAAAATTTTGATATCATCGTGACGTCAGTATGCCGTCCCATAAGGACATCGTCACTTGACATCGTCGCTTGGCAAAGAGGGTTCGATCCCGGAGGCAGTGCAAAACTTACGTTAGGTGCAAAAAGATGTGAGTGATTTATTTGCAAGCGTATTTACGTAAAACATACAATTAATCGCGGAACATATACAGCGTGGTGCATTTATTGTTCGACATTAACTACCAGGTAGTGAGGGAAATTAGAAAATAAATTCTTGACAGGAAATGAGCGACTAAACAGTGAGTGGAATGTAAAATTTTCGTTGCACTAGAATGCTACTTCGACGACAAGAAGTTCCGCGGATGAGCTATTTTAATTCCGTTTCACAGTTGCACAGCTTGATATGGCGTCCGCTTTCTACACAAGACCTTTGAACACCACATATCCCAAATAATTGCGCTACTTAGCCATGTGGTCACGCATGGGATACCGGACATCTGTGGTTATCTGAAAGACAATAAATATAATGGTTTGTCGCTCTCCTTAACGATCGTGTTAATAGAAGACTGATTAATAGAAACGCTCTGCTAGGCGAACGCTCAATCGCAGCGCAAGGAATCGAATGGAATTCAACTATTCTAGGCAGAGCATGTATTATATATAGCACACGAGTGACCCTGTGCTTTTTTTAAATAAGTGATGTTCTTAGCACCGCCATAGGTAGACGGGAACAATCTTGACAAAGATACAGGGCTAGTAAATTAGAGTGTCCTTGTTAACAGCCTCGTAGATGCGTGTTCGCCTCTCGCAAAGGAAGAAAATTAGGGTGGCTTTCGGTGGATGATTTCTGAAATCAGCTCACAGCTATCAGTTCATCTTTGAAAGCACAATTGACAGTTAACCCTTTGAGACCCTATGTACACATTGTGCACATCACTTGTTTTTACTAGTTTATCGACTGGGCGCTAAGAAATAGCATGATGCATTGATTTTTGAATGTATTGAACCTCCTGCATACTATATTTGTCTTTACTGAAATTCATTTTCCAGTGTACCGTTTCATATGATCACTTTGCTGAAGGCACTACCACGTTCGACAAGTCGTTCGACGTGCCGCTTCCCGCGAGCAACGTAAAAGTATCATTTTTTTTCATTAAGCATGGACAAAACCGGCAACGAATTCGCACCATGTTTCTAGCCTGAGATTTGATTCTATATATGCAAAAGCGGATCATGAATGACTTCAAAATAAATATATATTTATTTACAATTTAATTGGGAATAATTAATATATATGATGACATTATTTTTTATGACAATATCGAATGCCTTCAAATAATGTTGTATCGGTTTGACGCATTTACAGACAGCTCTTCCTATGAGACCTATGCAAGGGTTAAGCCCCGAGTACCCGTCGCATTTTGTTCTTGAGACGTACATTGCAGCGTTGAAACGAACAATACACAAAGACGCTTGCAGATTTTGAAATATGACAAGTATATTTTCTGTACGTCCCTTACTAAGCAGTTACTTCGGTATCTTGCGATGCCCCCTCCGCTTACGCCTGTGTGAGGGGCACTTTTGACGGTCATGTGCAGTGAAGCCAGATACAGCGCTGTCAGGTAGCCGCCGCGAGTGTTCTCGCCATTGAAATGCTATGAAAACTATCAACTCTATGCGATGGTGCTGTGTGGCCTACATGGCTTCAGGTGCATGGCGTGGCGAAGACAGCCGAGTGCGCAATGTTCGCGCCGAAGCATTTTTTTTTGTAGTGTGATGAGGAAGTCTTGATATAGCCGATGACGTCAGCAGCAGGGTGTTCCTTTGCTAGTTGGCGCACGACGGCACCAAAGAATTTCAGCGGTAAAGCCCCCAAGCTATTTGCCTGATACTCACGATGAAACGGGTATTTCTGCTGTGTACTGTAGTACCGATGCGGCGTAAAAAATCACTTCCAATCGTAAAAAAACATTAGGCAGTGTACGCCATAAACTCGCACTTTACAACCTTTAACAACTGAAGCGACAGAACCTTAAGAGCAACACGTTAATATGCATTCCATGCTTTTTCTACAAATCGCGTACGACTCGAGATGACCAGTAGGTGTAAGTCGCTGATGAGAGTTAATAATAATATCTTGGGTTTAATGTCCCAAAACCACGATATGATTATAAGAGACGTCGTAGTGGAGGGCTCCGGAAATTTCGACCACTTCAGGTTCTTTACCGTGCACCTAAATCTAGGTACACGAGCCTCAAACATTTTCGCCTCCAACGAAAATGCTGATGAGAGTTATAGCCTGTGGTCTACAACAAAGCTTGGTACCGGGGCATGCGCCGTTCTTTATCTCTATAAACAATCTCCGTTCCTAACTATCCTCTGGCATACTGTTTCGTCGACTGTTTTCTTATGTTAGGTTAGGTTTGGTTAAGTTAGGTTACAATAATGACAAACAATAATTACTGCCGAGTATACTAACCAGCTTGAATATGATGTTGGATCACAGCGGACGTGCACTTATGCTCCACAACAAATCAGTCTGGCAGTGTGCAGCTAAGTGTTTCTCTCGCAGAAATGAAACTTCAGATATTCACGCAGCGCGGAAATATCATCACTACTTGATAAGATAGGGAGTGCTGCATTAATACCGAAATTGAACAGTAGCAATTTGATTCTGAAAGTCAAGCTGTGCTGCTTTTAATCTGCTTTTGAGCATCAGGGTCTTGTTTTACGGCTTGGTACACGTAATGTACCTTATTTTATATGTACGTCACACAAGCTGTCTCACTGTGTAATGAGGTATTCCTGGAAGCACATTTATTCTCTGTTTCTTTTTATCGCATGAGTTCCCCGAATAAGATGACAGTTTGCTGTGTAGAGGGTCAAACAAAAGACTTCAGGTTTTTATGAAATTCATACAGCGCGCACACGTTTTCACTTTGTATTCATGTACGCCTGCTATGTCTTCCGAAAGAGCAAATACTTGTACTATTTTTGTATCGCACAAGCCAAGAAAGTGCAGGCTCAAGAAGGCCAGAAACGCCTTCACTGACCCGTATAAGCAGTTGGCATAAACGTCCTCAAAGCTTGTAAAACCCATTAAAATTTTCAGTTTATCTTCCCTGTGCAGGGCTGACACTGCCACTTCAAATGCGTTCAGTATGGGATGCGTTGAGAAAATGCGTTGAGTATGGGATGCATTTGCAAAAAAGAACACCTCTTGATTTTAAGCGACGACGTCATCCGTTTTTTCATAGGCATGCGAAAGGGGGGGGGGGGGAGGCAGAGGTGGCGGTCGCCACTTCATAATCATCTAAAGGAGGGCGTCGATTCTGTCCCATACCTTTACTGAGTCGGTGCATTGACGTCAACTTTTTACGTGCTCAGGGTTATCTACGTGCTCAAGGACTCCTGATACTGCATTCAAAGAGCTGCTTATTTGTAACCTTTGGCAGGCCGTTGGCAGGGACCAATGGCTGGCCTTTGTGAGAAGCACGTCGTGGCTTCATTCTCATTTTTGCATCCATTGCGGAGCTCGTTCTTTTCGGACTCGACCAATGCAAGGGGGAGAGGTGGCTGAGGTGGAAATTGCACCCCCCACCGTTAATAGGTCCCTGCGCATGCCTATGCGTGCTGGCTTTGTACCCTGCATTGCAAAAGGCTATATTCAATGCGTTTTGTCCTCCTGGCTCGCAATGAGCACGGTTGTAGTCATATGTGAGTCACAAATGTCCTCGTAACTTCAGAAATATTTAAAAGAAGCAAGCACTAGCAAGACAATATGTTGACATGGTGCAGGTTGTACAAATTGGCCGTAATACCCCTTAACTCTTTCAGGCACCGTAGTCAGCGTTGCTGAACACCAAATCAACATTTTTAGGCAGTGCCACCTAGCTGCTTACCTAACAAAGAAGTGCCTACTTTTCCCTTTTAGTCTTCTCTGAAAGCGCAACAGGTGGTGCCATTTCTTTAGGCACCTTCATTCTTGTTGCTAAGTATCAGCCTTAGAGGCAGCATGTCGTTTCCCGCGCTGGACCCGCAAAGTTTTGACAACCGCGAAGCTACGTGAACTTCGACGAAGCCTTTCTTGGATTTAACACGCAGCGCAAGAGTATATCTTACTGGACGTGCTGGTAAAAATTGCGCTATGGACAAGCTTCTCCGCATATGGCCTCTTTTTCATGGTGGTAAGCTACGCTAACCACCATGCATGAGAGGGTTTCGACGGTGGTCCCACAAAGTACGAGCAAAAATGCGACATAAAATTACATTTCGGTGTGGTGTACAAAGTACCGGATGTCTCTGTCGCGAATAATTTGATCTGATTGCGGACTGCCACCTGACATTCTTGATATTAACAGTATTACCCCATTTGGCATATTAGCCTATTGTGGACGCCTCAGTGGCTTCAAAATATTGTGTTTGAAAGTAATCCTTACGCGCAGCAAAGAAAACAAGCACTATGTTCCATCAGCCAACAAGGTGCTCCCAGCAAACGTGCGGGAAAAGCACCACCAAAGGCGCAACCATGAAGAACAGTTCGGACCAGAGCCTCTGGTTTGGACGTGCGTTCCCTACCTGCAATACGTCACTGTGCCTTCGAAGGGTAAAAACTTTTTAGAATACCACAAAAGGGTAATTTTCAAAGTGGAAAGCGCAGTGTTTGCAGCTACATAGCAAAGGACCACATGCGACATATGTACTGTGCACAGACTCTTTCTGCATGGTGGTCAGCAGCACTGATCACCCCGTGGGAACTTAGTACAAGCAGAATTTTTTGTTCACATGTCCTATATGTATTATGTATTGGTCTCTCGCAATTCGTAGATCAAAATGTAATGCTTAAGGGGACAGGGTAAGCAAAAATATCGAAAAAAATCTTTTTATTTCTTTTTGCGCAATTCGAAATCTGCGGCCTTTTCTGAACCAGAATCAGTCATTTGTTTTTCCTAGTGCGACTTCTTTTTGTCAAAAAATGACATATTTCAAAACTTGTGCGGCGGCCTGCCATGCCTCCATTCCTTACGCAGCAAGGGATTCCTTGTAATTCAAGCATCAAAGTCTCCGGGAGAGGTTACAGTTGGGAAGCTGGAGTGCATTGGGATATCTTAGTGATGCCATCATTGACAAGCTCCAAAACTATTATGGTTTGGCCATTATAAGAAATATAACCGACTTGGAGGACATGCGAAACACTGTCTGGGCCACATATTTTCACATGGCATCAAATGATACCAATCGATCCCACGGCCTTTGCCCGAAAGACGCCGACACCTGTTCCAAATTTAACCCCAGTTGAACGGTGAACGGTGAACGACACGTTCATAAGGAACGCCTTCCAGCATCTGTTCTTCAGGTTGTGAAGCTTAATTATCAGCAGCTAGCTAATGCAGAATGACTTGCTAAATGCCGCCATGGGAAAACTAAAAACCCCGACGAGTCGTTCAATCATGTCGAGTGGGAGCGCGCTCAAAAACGTTGTCCTGGAACACCAAACATTGAAGATACGCACTCTCGATACTGTGCTCACTTTTAATGATGGCAGTATAGCCTTGGCCAATGTGATGAACTTTGGAATTTCACCAGGGCGCTCTACACAGTGCAGGGCCTACGCGTCCGCGACCTGCGTCGACAGTCCCTCGCTAATATGGATGCACAGCTGGTGACAAAGGAGGCTCGCCAGGCAAGACGTGTCAGCACAAAAATAAAACGTGATATTGGTGACGAATATATGGCTGGTGCCTATTGAAAGGGTCCGTCGATTTGCCGTTATTTTGTTGTACTTTTATAATAAAGCACATTTTCTACTTTAAACGCGATTATCTCAAAACATGTTTTTTTTTTGTACACTTGTTCCTTTATCTCAGCAACCGGAGCCTCTAAGAACATAGATTTCAGCCACCATTTAGATAACGTACTAGGGAATATACTGAAGCGGAATTATTATTGTGTGCGGAAGTGCTTTTGTTCAAGACATCTAATACTCATTACTAAATGATAATTAGGTAAGTGAAGTAAAAAAATGTACAAAAAATGAGGATTACAATTTCCAACAATAAATCTGCTTCAGTAAGAAGAGGAAAAGCTACTGATTGCAATGATAGTAAAATAATAACTGTAACTCCTACACTTATGGAGAAAAATGTACATAAACATTGCCTAAAATAGAGGGTGGGTATAGGTCCTGCCCTGTTCCCTTAAAAAGAAGACAACTTGTGTAAAAGTTAACGACAAAAAAACAACTTTCCCAGTTTCGGCCTTAATCCTTTAATAGAAGCGCGAACTGCAGCGATTTGTGGGCATATACTGCAGCGAAAGAAAAAGTACCATAATGCGTATTTGTAGCGTTAGCTCTTGTAACCTCTTTCATAGTGTCAATGTTTTAGGGATATAATTTGATAAGATAGTCTACTACCGTTATTTGGATGACCAGTATGGTGGCAAAATATGTGCTTTCTAAATGTAGGATCGCGTGAGTCAGCGGGTGCGATAGGGTGTATTTCCAGCGTGCGACCTCAGGACATTCATTTGTCTTGTATTCTTGCCTTTCCACTTATTGGATACCAGAAGCCACAACGTTGAAACGCAATTTTGTACTTGGTGGGTAGAACGAAGGTCTGTTTGGCAGAAATACCATTTTTCCTAGATTAATAGGTGCCGACTGGTGTCATAACTACACAATTCCTTTACGGTATGATGACATCTTTTCTCTTAGAAATACGCATGACAGCAATTTTGATGCATTATAGGAAGAAGCGGACATTTGACCGAATCGCAAGAACGTTTGGTATATTGTTACAGTCGTAGTTTGGGCAAGCAAACAAGCAAGACAACCTTGCGATAGCGACGCATAGCAATCAGATGAAAACGCTGGCATAGGAATATTTTGCCCTGAACTCGACTGGTCTTTTTAATTACGGTTGCCTGATTTTCTTCCTGTTTTTCTAGCCGAATTTATGGCAATAATATTAGCTTTATGCAAGTTGAGTATTTCAGTCAGAGTAGTTGCAATTCTAACCGACTCTTTATCTGTATGCTCTTCTCTTCCTGCGTCTGGTGAAACGCCCATACTAAAGCTCTTTAAGGTACTCGTTCACGCTCATCTTCAATATATTCATTTAATATAGGTTCCAGGACACAAAGGTTTGATCTGAAATGAAATGGCTGATTCTTTAGCAAAGGCGTCGCTTTTGGCGCCGATTATTCGTGTTTTCCCGCTGACAGCTTACATCCCGATGGCAAGATTTTGCTAACGCACAGAAAAAGTTTCTCAGACTCAGCATTGACAGCTTCTCCAGAGTATAAGCACCTCTCATTTTCCTGGTGCAGCGATTTATCCACGTCAAGAATAATGGCAGTAGTCATGACGAAACTTCGTTGCCGCGTTAGCTTCCTCAATTTTTACTTACATAGAGCAGGTTTAGCGATTTCTCCACTGGGCCTCTTCTGCAATCAGGAGGAAACAATCGGTCATTTCTTTTTATCCCGTCGCCGGTTCACGACATTGAGGAACAGAATCATAGAACCACCTCGTCGAAAGCTGGGCCTGGAAGTATCAGAACCGGTTATACTTTCTTTTGGGGCCACCACTAGGGGATACAGCCACAGGCATGTTTTCTTTGCCATTGAGGAATTCATTCGACTGTCTAAAAGAATATCTATCTAAATTCTGCCTGTGTTAAGTATTTCATTACCAATAATTGAAACATCAATTCATTATATTAGTTAATAATAGCTCCTATGAACGACACCTTTAAGATAATATTAGCAAAATTCACCCTCTACTCGGCCAATCCCCTGCATTGGGTATGAGCCATGCACAGAGGACAGCAACAACAACAACAACCTCGTTGCGAACTCAATGCCGCTGATGCTACCGCTGCGTCGCGTCTCAATAAACCCCGTTCGTGGACGTAACAATATGTATGGCGTCTGTCTACGCGTATGGTGAAACGGTGATGGCATTACAATGCGATAAAGCTCGTTATCGGGACCGCTTTCATTGATTACGTCGTGTGTCTATTTTTATACATTCCTTCCACAGCAATAATGTGGCAGTCGGTGTTTTATAATGGACTCTACTACTGATGCCCAGTAGAGAGGTAATTCTGCCTGTACTTTGGCGAAAATCTAAATAATGACTGCGAATAATCGCACCAATATTCGTGTGTATTATTACTTCAAGGGCTGAGAATAGCCCTAACATAACATAATTTATTTCATATTTAGTGCTCGCGCCTAAACAAAGCCCTCTTTACGCGACATTTGTTTTCAGAAAAAAATAGTTGTGTTACCTTCGAAGCGGACGTGTTTATGAATGAATATATTTTATATGCAACGTTCATTCGTCCATATGAATTGACTTCTTGCATTTAATGATAATCCATTTTCCTTAAAATTTTATTCGTATACAGCGCTATGGCGCTACTTGAAGAACGCTGCTCTATAGATTTGCTCCTGTGGTACCCAGCACAGTATTAAGCATAAAATGTAACAAATGGAAGCTGCTTAGTTTTGCAGAAATAGCAAGCAGCTTATGTGTGCGAGAAACAAAGAACCGCCTATTTTGCTACAAGGCCTTCACTGCACTTTTACACCCGGAAGTTTGGTATTTTTTTCTCCCTGGCATATCATAGTGCAGATGACAATGAAGGACGGCACATACCTTTTCAATAGGTGTATTTAACTGTCACAATATTTGTTCAGCACGGGAAACTGCGTGTTGACTTCACTGGGACTTTACCACAAGCGACTTCGACGAGATGCTCCAGCCAGTGCCACTCACCTGAGAAAGTCTCTCGAAAACTTCAACAAATCCAGAGAGCATTTTCTTATACTTTATTTTCCATACAAGAGATCTATTGTTTCATTTTTCAGCTTATGCAGCCAACTGTTCGTACGAACCTATGACGCAATGCTTTAACAGCTGCGAAAAATATGTACCTTGTTCTGCGTCGTGTAACGGTGCAGGTTGTCTAGCACACTTTAGTCTTTTGCCATTTCAATACTAACAACACTAAGCCCTGTTTAGCCCTGTTTGTTAGCAGTTTCATTGTATAAAATTTCATCGAGCTATTGTTTTGAGTGTCTGTATAACACAGTATGAAGTTGTGTGTATATATTATCTGTAATAAACTGTTTTCCTCTCTTTCTCTATGGGCATGAGTTCCCGATCTGTTCCGATCGCCTTCCAGTAGCTGGTAGTTTTCGGCAAATGAAGGCGATTCCCAAGTTGGCTGCCACGCGCATGGGAGGTGATATGTTGTTATTGGCTGCTTAAAAATAGGAATGGATATACAGGAAACGAGCCCAAGTGGCTAACGCTGACGCTATCACGATTCCCCCTTCTGAGCGAAGCGGACATGAGCCATTAACCTTGTGTTCTTTCCCGCTGTAGAAGCACTATCACTTTCTTCTAACAAGATATATGCGGAAACTGAGAAAAGCCACGCCTTGTTGAAAGTGAAGTTTTTCATTTCGGAATGTCTGGCCTGACAGACTGCCAGAAAGTGACATTGCACCTTACTTTGTCCGGCGAAAGGAGCTCTCCGTATACCCAGGCTCTGTTACCTGGGGTACTAGAGTAGTTATTGCAGAGACCTTGCAGTCAATTGTGCTACATCATTTGCACGAGGTGCACCCTTGCACCACTCGCCTGAAAATTCTATCGAAATGTCACGTGTGGGGGCTAAAGTGGAACGAACTGATTGAAGGAGCAGTGGGAGGCTGTTGAACTTGCCACCCGAGCAAAAACGCTGTACCAGCCATATCACTCACGTCATGGGTGAGGCCTGCCAGACTGTGGTAGCAAGTGCACCTGGTATATACGTACTGCAAACAATACGGGTTTTTGGTTCTGGTGCATGCCCATCCTAACTGGGTTGACGGGATACACATGAAATTGACCACCGCCTCGCCGGCGGTTTAACAGCCCCGCAAAGTTTCGCAGCTTTTCATTTTAAGAGAATATTGTGACAGACAATGCTCCTCAATTCGTATCTGACGAATAGGCATGTTTCCTAAGCGCCACCGCTGTGCAGGACGTCAGAACAGCTGCGTACTAACTCGCTTCGGATGGGGCAGCAGACGGTAAAAAGAGCCTCCTACCAGAACTACCTACCAGTGCACGCAGTGCACTTACACCGTCCAGCACAGGCTCGACGAGTTCCTGTTCACAAACCTAACACGCCCAGCATGGAGACCCAGCTCAGAGCTGTGTCTCCATGACGGGTAAGTCGCCAGCACAGAGCTGGGCCTGCACACTTTGGGAACCGTGCGCGCGTGTTGGCATTTTTGAGCCTGAATTAGCCAAACGGCAAGAATCCATTCCAGCTTGAGACCAAGAACTGCGACATAAGAAAAGATGCAGTGAATTTTGCACCGGTGAAAGGCTCCGTGTGGGATGAATCCGACAGGGCGACCCACGTTGCTTAAAAGAAAACTCTTCGCCGTGTCAGCGTGGGACTTACACTGTCCAGGTTGAAGGCTAGGAGCGATTCATACATGCAGACGACATTGTGAATACATATCCTCTTTTCTTTTGCCCAGAACAGTACATATAATTAACACAACCCCAAAATAACCTGATCCAGCGATACATGAACGCCTCACCTGTTGAAGTGGCAGCTGTATTTTCTCATCCTATCAATAGCAAAAGTGATTCTATTAGATGTCGCTCCAGGACGTTCTCCAAAACTTAAAGATACCCTCTAACACTTTTTCAGACCTCACTGTTTTACATTTCCTATTTTCGGGTCGCGTAGACTGAAGGCTCAAGAGATTATTGCAGTAAGACCGGTAGCGATAGCGGCACGCAGTCCGAAATTATTCAGCCTAGAACACTCACAATAGAATAAAATGGAGGCCTACACTCAACTCGATTTTCGCGGGGTCACCTGACCAAGTTTCACTCGCCTTGTGACGTTTGATGGCGCCCCAATGAAATCAACTGAAAGAACCTAAGTACGGGAAGCTTCCATACAATGTTGCCCGTTCTTTCCGGCGTAATGATGACGCAGTTGCGATATTAACAAATAATGTGGAGCATTAGGAATGAACTGCACATTCTAAACTAGGCAGATCGCGAACGCCTCTATCATTTTCTGTTGTTTTAGTAATCTTTGTTGTTGCGACGGCGTCTATATCAACTCTTACATTTTTAAAGACGATAGTATTCTTGGGATACTTAAACGGAGAAATTCCGGTCTGTCTTTCTGTTTGTCGGCACGTCCCTCGATTCAGCCATTCGGCCAAAGTTGAACCACTTGCACAAGGGCCAGCCATCGTGAACGGCTCACTAGGTTCATACTTGTGTACATTGTCGATTAAAAAGGAAACGATACGCATATCTGAGGCGCAACATCACTAGGTAAGTATTAGGTGGTGTGTTCCTTTAATAGAAAATGCATACATACGTAATTCTAAAGACCCTAGTTTCTTAAGCTGAAAATGCGACTGCGCTGAAGCTTGCCTTCCTCCGTGCCCTCTGCACGAGGTCATTGTTGTGTTTCGGTTTCGGTTTCGGTTCCGTATTGCACTGTACGAATGCCATGGAGCGCCGCTCTGGCATTCCTGTTTTACCCAGGTGACGTGTAAATAAAGAGTGTGTGGATACTGAAAAACCAAAAAGACGCGTACCATCAAGGAAAAATTGAGGACAGGACAGAAAGGGCGTCACTCGCAACTAACTTTTTTCCCAGAACATCAGCGTCATATATAACCACAGCGACCCTGCGCGCGCACATCGCCTCACACGCTCGTCAAAAACCCGCGATAACAAGATTAACTATTCGAAAAATGAATCGATGAAACTAAATTCACCCCCACGCAGAGCAACAGATGTGTCACTAACACAGCATTCTTTTTTCTTCCTAATATAATATGCTTCCATAATTTAACGCGCTAAGACATCGTTACTCTTTCCAAGAACGGAAACACGCATGAGCTTCCTGTTGGTGGTGTGCTGCAATTTTTAGACCTGAGTCTCACTTTCTCGGAGACGCACATATGTTGGGCATATTGCCCACGTTCACGCAAGGCACTTCTTCCTTATGATGCCTCGCATTCGAAACTTGTCAAGAGGGCCGTTGCTTCCATGTGCCTGGAAGGAGCGCTAGTGAAATCGTGTCCTCATCGAATGCAGGAAAGTTTCAATAATCAGGTCACGAGGCTGTATTCAGCCGGCTACCCTGGTTCTGTCGTTGTTGCAGTCTCGGAAACCCTCCTTCAGAAACTGAAGGGATCGAGAAGAAATAGGCAGCCGATGGAAAAAAGGCCCATGGTTATGCCATATGTGCACAAGGTTGCTCACAACCTTAATAATGTGGCCAATAGGTACAAGGTACCCTTGGTGTTCTCGGCGCCCCGCAAGTTGGCTAGCCTGTGCCCACGAATTTCTTCTGCACCGAGGCCCTCCCCGTGTGGGAAGAGGCACGCAAGGCCTTTTGTCGCCTGCTCGGTTGGCGTGGTGTATGAGATCCCGCTTAGTTGCGGTAGGGTATATATCGGCCAAACGGGCCGGTGCATAAACGACAGGATGAGGGAGCACGAACTTTCGGTGAAAAATAAACTTTCAGCACATTTGCCTGTGCATTGTGGTTCCTGCAAGTGGGCGCCTGGGTTTGCCAGTGTTTCCGTTCTTGGAAAGGGTAACGATGTCTTAGCGCGTGAAATTATGGAAGCATATTATATTAGGAAGAAAAAAGAATGCTGTGTTAGTGACACATCTGTTGCTGTGCGTGGGGGTGAATTTAGTTTCATCGATTCATTTTTCGATTAGTTAATCTTGTTATCGCGGGTTTTGACGAGCGTGTGAGGCGATGTGCGCGCGCAGGGTCGCTGTGGTTATATATGACGCTGATGTTCTGGGAATAAATTTAGTTGCGAGTGACGCCCTTTCTGTCCGTCCTCAATTTTCCTTCATGGTACGCGTCTTTTTGGTTTTTCAGTAAGCATGTACCAACTAGCCCAACAAAAATTCTATTAAGTGTGTGGATAGTACTCGTTGAGTACGGACGTCTCTTCTGCTTCAGCGCTTCGCGCCAAACCGCGTGTTCGGGCTGGCTGGCGTCCCCGCCGGTCGCGTTGGTCACCGCCGGTCTTCGCCTGCTGCTGCGCCGGGAATTCCAGCCCGCAACACAGCACTCATGTTTCCCGACGTATTGCCAGATGGCGTCCATAGCTCATGCAGCGCCTCTTCTATCGTCTTTAGACGACATTTGCAGCGAAGCACGCAGATACGCGGCCAATTTGTTTTCTCCATTTTCTTCAAGCAACGGCGCCTGGAGCGTCCCCAGCGCGTTTCCTCCAGCGCCGTGGCGTTCGGCGCATTCTTTGCCGGGCGTACCGGGCGCTGCAGATTTAAAGCTGAAAAAGTGTAAGATCCTTCGTCTAGTTGGCCTATAGTGAAAAAAAAAGCATGCTAAAGAAAAACTAAACCCAATAATAACCCATTTTGTGATGCAACGCATTTATTACTTCTAACGTTACATTTATCCAACCATAGGCCAGCGCTCAACTTCGTCATTTCCGCCCGCAATAATTCTGGCGAGCGCCACTACGCGTTGATGCGGTCGGCAGCGATGCACAGATAGAATCACACTAGTCTAGAGCAGTCGAGCGGCTGGCTGCGGAGTGCAAAAGCGCCGCTTACCGGCAGTCGCTGGGTTCGAGTTATGTTGGATGCAAGCGCCAAAAGCCTGTATTCGTCATGACTGCTCACGGCCATTTCTGTTGTCGGCCTGTAGATTTTTGCACAAACGAGGGTGGGCGGGATCTGCGCTTATTGGGTGCCTGCTTTGTCGCGTGCAGCCGCCACCGCAGCTGATAAAAGAGGCAAAAATGAAACACGATTTCCCTAATAGATTCGTATCTTTTTGAAGCCGAAAGAATGGCAGCGTTTAAGGTATTCATTTTTTAAAAAGCACAGAAACTTGAGAAGGGCTGAACGCAACGTATAGAATGCGTTGCGCATCCCTGACCTCATTCGCACTTAGAAAGGGGTCCGCTGTTGATGCGGCAATCAGTAGGTATTCCTCAGGCGACGTGGCCCTTTCAGGGCGACCACGGGCTCCGTCTTCGATGCGACTTACGGCACGCCTTTAAGACTGCTCAAAGTTCCGATTGGACGTCGTGTCACATCATAAATGGCTCTACTGGTCATTTTACGTCCCAATATTGGACCGCTAGCCGCTCTTCCTTCGTTAGCCGCAGAGCAATCGCAAAAAAAATCGTTTTACTTCGCGTCAGTCGTCGTTTGCGTCTATCACTTCATGTGCCAATCGGCTTTGACGTCACCATTCACCAAGACGCTGAGGAATCATTGCCATCTTTTATCTTAAATCATGTGTAGTTCTCAGAGCCAGTGCATGTATTCTAGTGCACATCCTCGCTTATCACGGGCAGCGGTCGTTCCACAAGCGACAGCAAGCAAAAAACTAAAAAGGAGAAGAAGAATAAAGTAACATAACTGACTATCTCTTATGACCACATTTACACGCTGACATCGCAGATAGGCCGAAGTGCACATGCCGCGAGCAGGCTTTTGGCGCTTGCATCCAAGATATCTCGAACCCAGCGACTGCCGGTACGCGGCGCTGTTGCAGCCCGCAGCCAGCCGCTCGACTGCTCTAGACAAGTGTGATTCTATCTGTACGCGCTTCAGAAAAAGTGTTGGAGGGCCCCTTTAAGCTAATTAGTCACCGTTTTCATTTATTTACTTATTTGTTTATTTATTTATTTACCTATTTACTTATAGATTACATCACTATACTTCGGGCGAATTTGAAGCTAGCAGCAATGGAACTGCAATGGAATAATACAGAAAAAAAGCAACCCAATAAATATCAGCGATAGTTTACCGAAAACTGACGCAGCCATTTTGCTAATTTAAGATCAAGGCCCTCGTCACAATTAGTAGCCTCAAAAACAAGCTCGCGTTGACACCTCCAGTATAAAGATGTACGCGGAAAAAACTGTCTGGCTGTTTCTGTAGTGTACATAGTGCACACGTCTTTGTGCCTTGACTTTATACCTAACAGTTACATACATTATAAATTTTCGAGCTGAAATATTACACGAGACTACATGTGAATTCATTTTTATATTTACGGCTCTGGTACGTATGTTATGTTCAATCATGAGTTTAGTTGGAGATGTTCCTTTTATACATAATAAATATAAAAGTGTTCGCTTTATTTTGCACCAGTTCTAAACGCTGTGTTCCTCTCTAGTGTACGTATCGCATGCAACAAATACATATTCCAGTTTAGGTCTAATAATGAGAGTTTACGCTTGACGTTTAACATTCACAGTTCCCTTTTGTCGGAAAAGCCGATGTCAGAATTTCCCAAATGTGAACCGGCCCTTTCATGTTGCTAAGTGAGAGTGATCTCCAAATACTTGTATTGAGATGTTGCTTGAGCATGAGCGTAATGAATGGCGCAAGTGAAGACACCAGCGTTCCTTTTCCGCGCTCTACTTTGTTGACGTTTCGTTCGATGTCCTATTATGCACACCAGCGTTTACTGTGTCTGACAGGTCACGGTTATATATCATGGTCTTCAAAACAGGTAATTAAATGCGCAGCATTTCTCAGCACACGAATTACACTTTCACCGTTTCTATCTATCTATCTATCTATCTATCTATCTATCTATCTATCTATCTATCTATCTATCTATCTATCTATCTATCTATCTATCTATCTATCTATCTATCTATCTATCTATCTATCTATCTATCTATCTTGCCACCTTCATCTGGCGGTGCCAGCTTTCGTGATCGCCTCCTTAACTTAGTGTAGACCAAAACTGGCATGGGAGGGTGAGAGGGTCTGAAGAATATAAGTGTCTGGTCTTGACATAAATAACCTGAAAATCATGTCACCTACGTAGCCAAACACTTTCATCCTGCCACGTGTGGCACATACCCGTATACGAGGGGCCGTGGACTACGGGTGTGCGCTACAGGTGATTGACAGTGTATGTCTACCCAGGAACGGCGAGAACATAAATTGGTAATTTAAATCTGAGAGCTTTAAAATAACCGACATCGTCAGAGTTGACCCGACGAAAGCAAAGTATAAAAATTAGGATTCCAGCTGGAAGTGGACCAAAGCCTTCTGCGTCGCATTCACGTATTCTACCACAGAGCCACGCCAGATCTAGAAACACCTTTGGAAAAAAAATCCTATGCAGGCGTAATGTCGCTGCAACGTCGATTGTGGTAGTAGTGCTGGCTGTCCAATTTTATAACAAAGCAATAAACACTACATATGTACTCCTATGGTACATGCGTCATGTGGGGCTAACGTCAAATGCGGTTGCAATGCTGGCTCCGCTTTTATAGCAATCTAATAAACATTACATTTGTTTTCCTGTGACTCAGCAAGCTATGTTCTAGCGTTGCTGTACTCCAGAGGTATACGCTAACGAAAGTATGTATGATATTCACGTCATCGCACCGTATCTCTACTTCGTTTCGATAACACAGAGGTCTGTGTTCTCACTTGAGTGCGATGCTACGTCAGACCATGAGTTACCAATTACACGTCAGTGTTGTGGGCGTATGGTAAATCCATGACAAGCACACAACTCCTCTATTTACGAAAACAAGTCGATCCACCTCGTAACGCATGACTGAAAGCCAGAACATTGCAGTATAGAACTGCCTGACTGCTTTACATGAAGCCGACTTCCATAAGATGCGGGTTCTGCCGAATTTTGTGTGCGTTTATTCGTTATGTATGCTAAATTCAAAGATTCTCAGGGGCGTGGAGGGTTGTTGGACTCCAGCTCCCCCAGCTGTGACAAAGGAACACAGCACTAACGGGAAGAGATAGTCATATTTTTAACTAAAAATTGGTAACATCTATGGCGCTAAAGGATTGTTTAGTTTCAATTGTGGTGATGGCATGGCAGCAACTTCGTTTTGGTTCGGGAAGAGATTTCGTGCCCTTTACGTCAATGTATGAAAACGGCAATTGGGAATTTCTACGACTTATACGCCGTCTCAGTAGTACCTTGCAGCACTTTGGAAGCTGCATGGCTTGTAAGCCAATTGAAAAGGTGAAAGCCCCTCACGACGTGATCATGAAGGGTCGCATCGTCTACTCAACATTCTATTTGATGTTGGCTTACCTACTTTTTCGGTGCTTGATCCCTGCAGTTAATATAACACGGGAAAAACCTCTTCTGCAACGTCATCTTGTCGTTTCTTTGATGTTCAGCGCACCACTTGTACAGGACGCGTTCGCTAGCTTTTGGGAGGAACGCGGATCTTTTTATAACAGCGTTTATGCTGGCGATTTTACCGAGTTATTTTTGACAGCACCAAACGCATTTAGCGCTACTAATCTTGCTTGTTGAGAAAATACGGAATATTCAACCGACGCACTTTCAGCGGCCATCACGTACCGTTCTTAAAGGGGCCCTGCAACACCTTTCTTTGTTATATTGGAATAGTCCCATTATTGACGTATGACTCTTCACGAGCCATATGCCGCCAAAATTTTTCGAATCCGTCAAGTCTAAGTGGTGTTACCAAATTATAGAGATCACGTTCCGCAGTTTTCTCTCTCAACTCAACGCAGCGAGCGCGCGGAAAGCTGCGCGCGGCGTGAGGGGAGGGAGGGAGGGCGGAGGTGCTAGGAGGCGACGGTCAGCGCCGGCGGCATTTTTTTCATTTTTTTCTCTTCTGGCGTCTCGGCGCAACCACGTGGTCTGTGCCACCACTTCCGGTCGGCTTGCGTCGTTCTCGTCGAGCGGAGTCGATCGCGCTGTGTATCGCGCGTGCTTGAAAACTGCGCCTCGGTTTGGTAATGTTGGGTGTGCACCTCGAACGCCGTAGTGTTTTCATCGCTCTGCCAACCATGGAAGCAAACGTGCGCGTCTCGTTTGGAACGAATGACAGCTGAGATCGGTTCGGCCCATAACTCGATACACCGCCTCGTAAGACGGCACTGGCAGACGACCCCGAAAGCGCCGCCATTACCGGACGCCAGCATGTTATCGGAGACACGCTGCGCCCGTGCCTCGGTCGGTCGTGAGAACGTGCCGACGATGCAGTTCTCAGCTGACGAGGCAACACTCGAACGGCTGCCACTCTCAACGGCAACCGGCGATGGTCAAAAGCACAGAAATATTCACGTTTTCGGCACTGCGCATGGCGAAGAAAACGGAACCACGCAACTACGAGCAGACGAGCTTGTCGGTGAGACCGGAAGTGCTAATATTAATGTTTGTTCAGTGTTTTTAACGCGATAACATATATTATCTACTATTGAAACTCAAAATTAACACGAAAGTAATAATGAGGTGTTATCGTGATTATAATATCGACCAATTGGTGGAACTGCCGACAATCCGCGTCATATTTTGGCGGACTATACACATTGTCGAGAGAAGAGGGAGGCGATTTTCAGCTGACTTTGAGAATTTATTGTAAATTTCCAGGCCGTGCGCATCGCTATAATATTTGGCTCGCGTGTTCTCGGGAGCCTCGACTACCGATCGGCAGCGCTTTTTGAGCATGCTCGAAAAGTGTTGCAGGGCCCCTTTAAGTGGAACAGCACATTGTTGGGACAGAAAACAATATAGACATTTAGGGCGTTTTTCATCATCAACGCATCACCGGCCCTGAAGTTGTTGCGCCATCGGCTCAGTTCACATCAAACCACTCTTACTGCTCGGCACCACTTCGGTAGTGCTAGCAGAATCAAAGCAAACGAGTCATCTTAATATTACCGAAAAAAGATGCCTGATGCTTTGCACTCAGCGTTAGATGAGACAAAGCAATGGCAGATTTTACCACTAATTTCTTGCTGTCCGGGCAGAGAGCCAGTAAAAAGTAGGACCTCAGGTTGAAGCAGATGGCCTGGACTGTATGGGGGCTGCCCGTTGCTGTACGTATTTGCAGTTAGGGTGGCTATTACGGCTACCAGCCGGTGATCGCTGCAATATTTCTGAAAATGAGAAGTGCATGCGCGAAAGGCCTAATGTATACCGTATCGCTGTAACGCGTCATGCAAGAAACACAGCTAAAACCCTTGCACCTTGCTGACAATGTAGCAGTTAGGCCTGGAACTATATTGTATTCTCCGCAAGCAAGGACATTGAATGTGTACTCCTCGTAGCTTCGGCAGTGCTGTAAGGTAGTTGTGAGACTGAGTAAAGGTGTGTTTCTTCTAAAAAATAGGCACTCAAGCAAACCAATGATATTATACCGTCGACGAAATATTTCTCAATACGCTGGAATTCTTCAAGACTTTAATAAGACTTTATTTGTGGATAATAACCGTCCATGAGTCCACCCCGATGAGAGCGGTGTTTTGGTGTCGACGATACTGTAGTTATCTTGTCAACCGCGTTCGCTCTCTCGAACGTTCTGGAGGACCGAGAGTGTGGCGTACATACGTATCTAAGGCTTTAGGGTCCGAATGATTATGGTGCCCCCGACAGCAGTGTGTGTGGGCCCATCAAAAATATTGCGCATTAGTCGCTGGTTCCACTAAGCGAAACGAAACACCCACACAACAGGGCTGGGCAGAGATACTCACAAAAGTATTCGGAATACAGATATCGAAATACATGACTGGAAGCCTAAATACAGATACTGGATATACATTTGCCTTTTAACGTAACGGATATTTCGGAGATACTTTTGCAATAAGACGAAAAAGGTATTCCGGAATACAGTTACAGGTGATACAGATACTGGAATACTTTTTTTATTTGAAGGATGCTCATACTACGCAAACACACTTATTAGTACAGCATAATGTCGTAATTAAAGTTACAGCGCATCGAAACGTTCAGTTCATTTATTTATTTATTACAGTACCCTCAGCGCCATTAAGACATTGCAGGGGAGGGGGTGGACAAAGTACATAATTAGTAATATGACATAATTACAAGTATTAATTGCAATAAAAATACACTATTTCACAGTAACAGTAACAAGGATTGGACACCGAAATCGACATATTTGGCGAACAAACTAAGCTATGCTAGAAATAGCACACTTTAAGCAAATCACTCGAATCACTAATGAACACCAGTGAATTGAGAAAAAGCACACATTTATTTTGAAGATCTGCTTTGCTGAGAAGGTTGCTGTGTAGGCTTCTCAAATAGGCTGTCTTCTAACAAGCGTCGGTTCAGCCTCAGCACAAGACGCAGGAAAGAAAAAAAGTCTGCCTACCGCTGAAGGCGAGCACAAATTCGTGTTATAGTGAATAAATATCGCCTTCATAGCCGGATTGCCCTGCAGCGTGGCAGTATCTCTTCTCGGGTGATCTAGATACCGAAACGCTTCCGCCCTCACTTGGGTTGTTCTGACTGTTCAGAATCCGAAGTCTGTCCCCATTTTCGGAATCCTAAGCCGTCTGACCCTGTCGGCTTCAATGAAGCTGTCACCACCACCGACGCTACCAGCACCCATTTCAGAAAGCCGCAACAGGCGAAGTCGGCTCCGGCGGTGGGGGAGCCTGCTACCACAAAGACCGTTTCACGCATGTAATCAATTAAGAACGCACCCTGACATTGCAGAGGTAGCTGAAAGCGCGTCAAAGATAGCCATCTTCTAGTCACTTCCGCCGCGACTACGGGAACTGCTTTTGGAAGTGCCGCCGCTTTGAGAACTGAACACACGCGAAGCATTGCAAAGCCTGTTCCAAGGCGGTATCCGCGCGGGGGGTCGCGAAGTAATGGCTTGCCACCCGAAAAAATTAGGCGTGCTGCACTGACCTTGAGAGACAGCGAATTTCGTCGGCAGAGGCCGACAACACTGCCCCCGCGATTCTGCCGTCTGCGGCGTCGCGCGCTTTACCACATGGACCATTCTGTGCTTGAGGAGAAACCGTCGCCGCCCTATCTGTCGGCGACTGGCGGCGCGCCTTTGCTTGTATTGGCACAAAAAAGAAAAAAAAAACGCCATTCCCCCATTGGAAACACGCCTCAACTCATTTCCGACACAAAAAAAAAAAGAATGTAACGAGATACCCGTGTCCTGCATAGTATCGCGATACAGGCGATACATCGTAAATGTATTTCACTACTGAGATACAAATACATTTTTCAAATGTATCTCGATACAGAAATACAGATACCCAAAAGTATCTCTGAAATACTATCGCGATACTCTTGTATCGCGATACTGCCCAGCCCTGCCACAGAAGCACCACTGTGTGTGGCCTCGAGGGACCCTTTAGGCTCCTTTGACGCTGCCTCGCCTGCTGTTCAACAGCGTAGCTCGTTCTAGAAAGAGAGACGATCGTTTTGCCTCTTCGTAGAATGACAGTTCTTCTTTGCCTGATAGGTAAATAATTTCCCTTGTAACACGAAACTGTTTTATGCCGGGGTCCAGCAAGATTTTCATGACGTGTTTCGGTCACGGAAAGGGGCGTTTCGAATAAAATGCGGCATGAAGATAAGTTGACGGATCACGCGTTCATGGTGGAGCGCAGGCACACACTAGTTACCCGCGTCACAAGCAAAGCTATAAGGATGGGAAGTCATCGAGGCAATATGCAGATAGCCACGGATAATGAAACCCATGTTCTAGGACCCCAAGAATATAAAAGAACTGTTCTAGTGCCCGCTTAGAAGAATATTTATTGCAGGGAATATTACCATTCATACGACCATTTAGCACTGGATGTATTACAAATGCTTGGTGTCTCAAGAATTCCACGAAAGCCAGTTACTCAAATATGGAGAAGAGTATTTCAATATGGCTTGAAATATTTGCAACAAAAAGGCCAACCCGTCCCAGGCAAATCCACAAGGCTCTCGAAAACTTCCGGAGGTGGGCAGCTGCAAGAAACAAAAAATGCAAAGTTGACTGTTAATTCAAATAACTTTTGTCTTGTCCCTAGTTTTAATACAAATATTGTGTCTGTGTGTAACTACACTGTCCCGTGTGCCATAATGAAGGATTTTTCTGTTGTCTCAAGACAGATAATTACGAGGTAGGTTTAGTGGCTACACATCGTAAGTGCATACGATAAAATACTTTGATGACGCTTGAGCTTCGCATTCTAGAGTAGAACGCGATTGTGTAATCGGACCCCACGCGCATCGCCTTCAACTAGGCCGCAAGGAAAGGAGCGTTCGTGCACGTAGCTGCAGCCGTTTCAAACAATCCTAGAATGTCTACTAGATGAACAGTTGCTAGGTGCCCACTATTTGATAAAACTTTTTCTGAATTGCCGCAGTACCCACGACACATTCCTAAGGCGCCATACGCACCTGCGCACAATGTATTCTGTGGGCAGCTTTAAACCACCCACTCCTCACAAATTTCACTTGCTTTGACGCCTGTATAGATTCTACAGTTATCTCACGCTTAACCACATGCGTTAAGGAGACTCCACCCACTACACAACATCCTTATAGTTTTTTTTTTGAAGCGGTTTCAAGCACTGGTCTAGCTCCGTGGTTGAACATATGTTGCCACGAAGAAGGCGTGGTTTCAATTGCGAGTCGCGGTGAACATTTGTACTATTTAATTATTTTCATCTATCTCGAATTTGCGCTCACGAAGCATGCTGATTTTTCGCCCACAGCCATTCATGCCGACGCTGACACCGGAAGATTTGTGAAACGAGCTCTTCTGAGCTATCGAGTTGTGTGCTACCCCGCATTGCTAACCCGTACTGTGTCTCCTGGAGAATACTGTTTATTTATGGAATGAACCGACCATGCATTTCGGTGCGCAGCGGTTTAATCTAAACACAGTCCATTAACTTATCCTGTCAGCAAGGTTCTGTGTGGAGCATCGGCGCGTAAACAAGATCACGCGTAAGAACGTTAAACTCGTCCCGCCCATTCGCGATGTGGTTTACATTCTAACAGGAGCAGACTTTTCATCTCTAGATTTGCGTTCAGCGCGCTGTCAATTGGCCATGGCAGACGATGATTGAGAGAAGAGTGCCTTTGTCGGCAGTCCTCATGAAGCATCTTCGATCGTGCGTGTGCCGGCGAAGAAAGCGAACGCAGCCGGTAAAGTTGAAACGATTAATTGGACGGAGTTGTGCCCAGGAAAACAGAAGTGAAAGTAGATTTTATTTACGCTGTACACTGGTAGCGGCGATCACAGTCGTCGGTGCTCGGTAATCTGATCATCGGTGGAACATGCCGCCTGTTATACGTCAATAATCAAACCTTCCAGCGTCATCGCTGCTGCTGGCGCAAGCTCTCGAGGAAACTTGACCAGTCGCGTGCTCCGCGTAATCTTAGCGGAATCATCTGAATCGATAGCGAAGTTTTCCAAGCCTTTGTGCGCATCCTGCGGCAAACGGCGCTGACAGTTGTTGGGGGTGAAACCGGGTCCCGTGAAAGTGAAGAGAGAAGGGTGCTTGGCAATGCCTCCCTCTGAAGAAACATCAGTCCAATTCTGCAAGTGAACACAAAAGTGAAGAACAACCGTATACATGCGTATAGGGAAAACACAAAAGCAAGCGCAAAATAAAATTCTAAAAGTTCTCTAGCGCGCCTAGAATCGCATAAGGCGCGCCACTTGCACGACCTCGGGGCGTCGGGGACAACCTCGCAGGCTAGTGCTTCAAGACGACGAAGTACCCTGAACAGCCCGAAGTATCGTAGAAGAAGCTACTCTATAAGACAATATCACATTCCTTATATCACATTCCTGAAGTGTGAGTCTTCACCGTACAAGGCGTTCTGAAGGGTCCTTCACATTATCTAGCCAACACACAGCATCGTCGTCGTTCACGAACTTCAAAGTCCTGGCGTATGGGTAGGGGCGAAACCTTGATATACCCCCAAAAATGGCTAGGAACTCTTCTTTGTCGTCGAACAACTTCATTTGCCTTTGACACAGAGTGGCTTGCGTAAGCAATGATCCTTTCTCCAACTGCTGTTCGTTGTACAAGTAGGTGCCAAGTCCTACACAGCTTGGGTCGGTGTGTATTTCTGTATTGTCTTCTTTGTCGAAGTGTGCCAGATCAGTGGCGACTTCAAGCGTTGTTTCCTCCAGCGGCATTTTCCACTTAATCTGGATATCGATCTTCGTCAGGTTTCTAAGTGGCTCAGCGGTGCGTGAAAAGTCTTTGATGACAAACCGCCTGTAATAGGCAGACAGGCCCAGGAGTCGACGCACGTCCTTCCTTCGGCAGGTGGCGGACTCATAGCTATTACGGCTGTCTTCTGGGGGTCGGGGTGGACTCCGGAGTTTCTGTAGACGGTCCTAAGATGAGCTCTTCGTACGAAAATGAGTATTTTTCCTGTTTGAGTGCGAGACCCGATGAGTCATTGCCTGAAGTACTATTTCAATGCGTCGGAGGCGTTTCTTAAAGCTCTGAGCAAAGATGAAGGCGTCGTCCAAGTAGACAAGACAACCCTGCCAATTTAATCCTCCGAGCACTCTGTGCATAACGCACTTGAACGTCGCAGGCACTGAGCAATTTGAGACCAAGTGGCATGACCTTGATATCAAATGGGCCGTTTGTTGTTCCAAAGGCCACCTTCTCACAGTCTCTCTCGTTGACGTTAATTGGTGAATTGCCTTTTCATCGAAGAAAAGTAATTTGCGTTACAGAGTTAACCTAAGACGTCGTCTATACAGGGGAGTAGATGTAACATACTTCTTCATGATCCTGTTAGGGCGACGGTAATCAGTACAGAAACGCCAAGTTCCATCCTTCTTCACAAAGACTACTGGTGATGACCACGGACTGTACAGGCTATATGGTGTCATCCCGCAGGAGCTTGTCGACTTGTCGCTTTATAGCTTCTCGTCCTCGCGTCGAAACCTGGCACGAATTCTGACGATGTGGTCGAGCGTTTTCTAGCTTTATGATGTGGTGCTTAGTAAGTGGCATTTTTCAAGCACGTGACGACGACAAGAAGCAATCTTTGCACTGCTGCAGAAGGTATCGGAGCTGTTGCTGTTAACAGGCGGGAAAGCTTGGGTAGACCACGAAATATGGATGAGGTATTGTAGCAGCGTCGACAAAATCTGAAAAGGCGAACGGGAAGTGGGCGGCCACGATTACTTCGATGTATGCTATCGTCTTGTCCCGCTTATGCGCTTGTATTTTTGGTTGAAGTTCGTGAGCATGATGCTTCTTTGTCGTTCATGGAACCGGGCAGCGCCTCTTGTGACACAATTATGACGGCATAGTAGCAAATCCTGATCACTCTCGATGACGCCTTCGATGTGGCCATATTATTCGGTGCCGACAGGAAATATGACAGTGCATCGAGGCGGAATAGGGACTTTATCCTCGAACACCTCCAAAGCATGATGACATGGGTTCGAATCTGGCGGTGTCGCTTTGTCCGATGACAGCGTCACCGACTTGGTTCTTAAGCCGATGTCCTGCCAAGTAGGACATCCGTGGAGCTATGTTGCGTGATGTCGATGATCGCAGGATTAGTCCGTTTGGGGACCTGACTTCAAAGGCTTTGTGAAAAGGGCCATCACATCAAGGTCAGCTACCTCTTCTCTTCCGTTAGCCAAGGACGAGACCAGTCCACAACAACCCACGGACGATGGCGACGATTCGAAGCAAGATGACGACGCCACTGGCACAGTCAGGACGCAGCCGCTATGTAATACCGTCGCATGTCAGTGTTACCCGGTGAAGTCCATGAACAAATGGTGTTGGTCAAGACGAACAACAGGAGTAATACTTTAGTTGTACGCCGAACAGTAGTGCTAGATGAAGCACTCACTGGCGCTACGGCTGCTTTGTGGCTGGCTGATGGGAGCATCATTGTAGTCCCTGAGGCTCATGTGCATATCAGATATCCATACTTGTCCGGTATGGTCATTCTCAAATGTATGGAGTCATCTCCATACGATGTCATAGTAAAGAATATACCTGCATGACACGATGCCAATGACTCCGATGACTACAGAAAGCTTCCTTCCCGAGATGAATTGGGCAAGAAGGAGGTTCACTCTGTGGACGAAGCTAACCAATCGAATTCGCTTCTGGTTGGTGCAAGAGGCCCCAAGAACAAAACTCCCTGGGCAGATATCTCACAAGAATTTTAGGGCAGAACAAGAGAAATACGGAACGCTTGACGTATGTAGAGCCAGAATGTGTAACGAGTTTGTTCGCTAGGGCTCAACAGCCTTTTATTTTGTCTTCAATAATAGGGTTGTTTACAGGCACTACTTTCTATCACTTGGCGAAACCTTTCAGGATGCCGTTGTCCCAAAGTCCTGGGAGGCCAGGTGTTACGCTTGGCACACCATAATGTAATGTTTGGTCATCAGGGTGTCTAAAAGACGACGGATCGCGTTTTTGAAGCCTTTTGCTCACCTGGCTGTACAAAAAAGACGTGCATAGAAACGTTAAATCATGCGAAGCCTGTCAGATGACATTATCAAAAGGCAAGGTGGGGAAAGTGCCTCTAGGGCGTATGCCATTGATTTTCACCTCTTTTGAACGCGTGGCCTTGTCATCAGATCTCTTGAATGAAGTAAATGAACTACTGTCGATCAAGCATCTTAGTTGCACTCCGTACCATCTTATGTCGAATGCGATGATAGAAAGGTTCAAAGAAACAATAAAAGAAATGCAGCAAAAACTCGTTCAAGAACAGCCAAAATCTTGGGACCGCTTGCTAGCACCTCTTTCGTTCGCCTATGATGAAGCCTTCTCACTGTTTGAACTAATTTATGATCGACCTATCCGAGAATCTCTAAATATACTGAACGAGCTCGGCACTAAGGAACAAGAAAACGAAGAACTTAAGGCGACATACGGATATGTCTTGGATTTAAGCGAATGGATCGAGAAGACATTGAAGTGAGCACGACAAAACTTGAGCCGAGAGGAGAACACTCAGAAGAGGTATTGTGACCGCAGCAGCAAGCAAGGGCTGAAAGCTGATGATCGGGCGCTGAACCTTTTGCCCAGAAGCAATGAAATGTTACTGATACACATGAGAGGACCGTTTCCAGCAACAGGGAAGAAAAGCGACTATGATTATTGGCTGGACCTAGGACACAGCAAAGAGTTTGTTCATATCGACATGCTGAAGGAATGTGAAGGAAGCCACCAAGAAGAGCTTCCTCAGACGTCGTCTTTTGTGGTCGTGGAGAAAGAGGAGTCTGAGAGGCCTACCTACCTTCAAGGTCCAAGACAGCTGTAGCATTGACTCCATAAGGCTCGGAGACGGTATCGAGGAGCGTCATTGGGTTGAAATACCGGATGTATTAAATGCGTATGAATATTTATTCTCATGCAAGTATATTAACACGAAAGTGTTTTATGCCGGGGTGCACCAAGTACTTCCGTTACCGGATATGACGTTTATAAAATGGACGCCAACGGGTGAGAAAGAAGCAAAACCAGAAAAAACACCCGCCGCTGGGAATCGAACCTACGACATCACGGCCGCGACGCTAAGCGTCCGACGCTAAACCAACTAAGCCGTGTTGGCAGGTGCTTGACTCTTCACGAACGCGCCTTATATCTTTGACATATTCTCTCGCGCACGGTGCTCTCTGTTGGCGGTGTAGGTAGATGGGGCGGAGCGGAGCGGAGCCGAGCCGTCGTCTGTGAGAGGTGAAAAGAAGTAATGCGTCACGATCGACACTTACTAGCACTTACTCCGAGATTGCGCGCCGTATCGGAGGTCATGGTTAAAGCGTCTCGATACCAGCGAGGGACACTGGCCGCGCTGGCGTCGCCGAGGCAGCCTAGACGCAGGTACGTTCTTTGCCTTTCGCTTCGTGTCAGCGTGCGCCGGCTCATTTGAGTAGTGCAGCTTCCACATGCACCAACGCGATTTCTCCGCCGCCGACTATTTCGATTGCGAGAACACCGACTAAGAAAACTGCTGCCATACGCGTTGCAGAAAGGACATGATTTCGACGGGCGAATGTCCTGCCTTTGCGGAGCGAGACAGAGGCCAGCGGGACGCACGCGTTTACGGCTCAGGCTACGAAGCTCTACGACCTAGGCGTCAACATGGATGCATCCATGCCAAATTATGCTATAGCGGCCAAACACGCATACACATTGTACAAGCTCTCATATATCACTACACAATAAGCACTACTTCTGCTTTATTTCTGTGAAATCCGTATGAATTTCCTTGTGGCTTCGTGCTACAAATGGGTGGTTGTCTATTTTCCCTTTCCTAAGCACTACTTTTGTGTAGACACGTGTCACTTTCGTGTTATTTCGATTCCTATGACGGAGAGATCAGCCATGTTGTAGGGGCGTAGCTCCTCTTAGTCTAACCTTGTCACGTCTCCGTTGTCCGGCGTAAACGGCAGTATCTCTGTCCGACGTAAACGGCAGATGGCGCTGTCTCATAGAAGTACATACACACTGCAGTTCAGGGACGATATTCTAGATGGCGCTGTACACAATCTGTGTCGTCATCACCATTTCTCGTCTCATTTCCTAGATAGCGTTGGTCCAATAGAATTGTGTGCAATATGGCGCTTGTGTGAATCGACACTAGATGGCGCTAGAAGTGCCGCTGCTCTCCGATTGGCTGCTGCGCAGGCTGCGCGGGGATGCGCGGGGAGCGAGCGCCTCTCTCATTCTCCTGGATCGTCGCCGTACGTGTCGGATCGTTGGTGGAGCATGAACGATGCGCAGCGGCGGGCGCTCGCTTGGCGGCAGCCGGGCGCATCCCGAGACGGTGCACGCCAAGGACGCCGCTGCGAAATGGGCTCAACGAGAAGCAGATCCCGAGATCATGATTGCTTCAGGAGCTTCGCCCAAGCTCTTCATCATTCACCCGTGGATATGCTGTAATTTTTATGGTATCCTCCACCCTGTGTAGTAGGCCAGTCGGTAACTTCAGCCTCGCGAAAAGAGATACTTCGCAGTCGAGCGGGAATGCTGAGCATTCGTTTACGCGATCGAGAAATATGATGCCTTTTTCTATGGGGTATCATCTGCCGTGCAAATCGATCACCAGCCACTGCAGTCAGAAGCGCAGCCGGAAATTTTTGGGGGATTTGAGCCATCCTTTTTTTATGTTCGTGCGTGCGTTTGTATGTGTGTGTCTATATATACACATGCAAAATTCAAAAATTTGGAGGGGGTTCAACCCCCCCAACCCCCCCTGGCGACGCCCCTTACTGCAATGTCTCTCAAGGGCGAAACACATGTACAGCAGAGTATTACGGTGGAGACCTGCGTTGCAAGAATATTCATTTCAATTTGAACGCATTAAATGCTCGGAAAATGTGAAAATGTTATATGAACCGGCTGTGAGTATGTAAGTTTCCTAAAGAGAAGCCGATTACCGCGTTTCTTTTCTTTTGCTTTTAAAGGATGTTCTGTGCATGGACGACACTTTTGATTTGTCGCGCACTGAACTGCCGTGTATTTGTTTCGGAAATATAAACTTTTTCAAAAGGGGAACTCTTGCTATGTGTCAAGTGCGCGACTGTGGTTCGTCCGATGGTTTGGGGCCGCGAAAACGACAATGATGACTTGCAGCGTGGCACTTGCGTCAGCGCGACGAGCATCGGAGCGTGAAGAATTAACAAAAGTCACAGTTTCGCCGCAACGGCGAAGCAGTGAATGCGATAGCAAGAAACTAATGCCATACGAAGTGAGGCTCGCCAATGGATACTCTCAGTTTGAACAGCGCTCCTGTTGCAAAGGCGGCCGAAACAGCGAAGGAAACAAGCGTGCTTCAAGTGTCGAGCTGTGACACTTGATAGTTCGCGCTCATCGTCTCTTTGTTCGTTTAGCGGCGTCCCTTGAGTTCGAGTAACTTTTGTACGCTCCGTAAATTGAGCGCGGAGACCACGGTGAAATCTTGAAACAACCCTCTTCCCCTCACCACCAGAAAACCGCGCGAGCAGACAGCGGAAGGGCAAGGTTCTCCCCGCGCAATAAGAAGAAGCGTGCGAGCGAGCTGACGACTTTTAAATGCGCCCGTTGTGTTCCTAGCGCCATCTCGCTGGTAATGAAGAAACGCTTATAAGCGCCGGCCGTCTCTGAGTCCGTCCAGCGGTAAAGGGTGTGTATATAACGCTCGCCGTTACCTACGTGGAGGATCTGCGTTTCGTGGCGTAGCGGTTAGCGCCACTCGCTGCCGAGCAAGACGTGCCTGGTTCGATTCCGCGCTTCGGAAGCATTTTTCTGAATTATTTTTCTTTGGGGCTTTTATAATATATATATATATATATATATATATATATATATATATATATATATATATATATATATACTTATACATATACGGTGCATGACGGCGGCGGCAAAATTCAGCCGGACTGTCCATATAATTGCTATCACAATAAAAGCAAAATTGAGACACCACGTAAAGCCACTGCGCGGTAAAGGAAAAAATTACGCCATTTCCCGCTAAAGGGGATCATAAAGCGATGCGAAGCCGCAGCACTTGCCCGATCGCGTTCCGTTGGCGTTCGTTGCGCATGCTACGGGCCTCGGTCAGATTGTCATCGAACCAAAGTCGGTCGCACACGTTGCAGCTGTGCCCGAAGTTCCGGTCGAGGAATTCGCGCTGGAACCGATCGTCGGCACCGTCGAAGCCCGGGCGTTGAAGTCGCCTAGCGAGGCGTTCTGCATGGGCGTTGGACTCGCGTCCTCTATTCGCAGCTGGCGCTTCGGCTCGGCGCTGACGCTTGCGTCGACGTCGGCGTTGCGTGCGGCGGGGTTCGCTTGCCGACGCTGCCGTTGCGTTTCAGCATGTCGAACCCGCCTTTCATCTGTAGGAGTTTCCCGCCGACGTTGCCGTTTGCGCTGGGCTTCCCTAGCCCGGAGCTCGGGGTACTCTTGCCGACATTTACAATGCGCTTCGGCGCGCCGAGTCTTACGCTGCTCCGCGATCTCGGCAGGCGTTAAGGTATTACTGCAACTGGCGCCGACGTTAACGTTGGAACTCACGACACCGGCGCAGCCAGAGCAGTGACTGAGCGTGTGTACGACCTAACACGAGCATTTTGTCTAAACGAGAGGGAGTGGAGAGGGGGAAGGGGAGGGTGGGAATAGGAGAGGGGAAGCGGAAAGGGGAATGGCAGAGGATGTGTTTGGAGAGGGGTTACGCATGCGCAGTAAGGGCGGTCACGCCGCACACCGTTTGATCTCCGCCATGAGATACTTTGCATCTAAAAAGAACTGTCCTGGCTATTCCAAGAAGGTGATTGGGGTGCGGAATGGGGGCTTGCTGGATGCTTGTACGTGGGCTCATCGGCGTGCACCCCCCCTAATCACTTAAAGGGGGGCACTAATTCTGCCGCATATCTTTACTCAGTAAGACCTTTCATACCATTTGTTAATGCACGTGCCGCCACGCTTTGACAGCACCCTTTGATAGGCATGTAATTGTTGTCATCACCGTATTTTCATTTTCAGTATCCCTTGAGAAGTGCGATATTGCTTTATTTTCATTTATTGCTTGCATCCTTTGCGAAGGTCTTTTTTTTGAAATCGACCAGTCGGGGGGAGGAGGGGCGCTGTATTGACACAAGGCCCGCTATAATGAAAAACGCTGCGCACGCCTAGGCACCCGCCTAGCCGGTGAAGGCCTTCACGCGGACCTGGCGACCATACTACCACCGTGACTCATGGTGAGAGAGGCACTGCCTCGACGTGGCTGTGGTGCTCGAGCGGACACAGGAACGGGATGTCAGTCTTCACCGGGAGCGAGAATGAGCCGCCGGGCTGAAGGACTCGACTTCCAAAATCCCACCTTTCCGTATTTTTCAGTGGACTCCTCATGTGCACGGACCGCGGGTGAGCCGTCACTCTTTCCTTCCGCATCGGAGCACTCCTGACAACTTTAGTGCGTGAACTTGTGTGACCGTTTAGGCTCTTCATAGGTATCTCTTGGTTAATCAGGACTATATCTATTTTCTTCGTACATACCGCTTGTCAAATTCTTTCGTAGAGTCTAGTGTTTCATTTTTGAATATTTTAGATGTGAAGCCTCTTATAACGGAGTTCAATCCGGTGGTGGTGGTGTGCGGCGTGACCACCCTTACTGCGCATGCGCAAACGTTCTCCACTTCCCCTCTCCACTCCCTCTCTCCCCTTTCCCTCTCCACATCACCTCTCCCCTTCCCTTTCCTCCTTCCCTTCCCCCCTCTCATTTTCCTTTCCCACCCCTCTCCACTCCTCCTCTCCCATTTTCCACTCTCCCCTCCCCCTTTCCCCTGCCCCTCTTCATTCCCCCTCTCCACTTCCCCTCTACACTTTCTTCCTCACCACTCCACCTCTGAAACGCGGGCTCTACATGCCGAAACACTGCTTCGCATCGCCTCATGATCCCCTTTAGCGGGAGATGGTGTGATTTTTTCGTGTGCAAATATACTTTCGTTTCTCAAATCATATGCTCACTTCCTTCTCTTATTCGGGAATTGGAGTTCACATCTAATTCACCTTCTTTCAAAAACCGAACCTGCCAGAGACAAGCACAGTTCTAACAAGATGAAGTAGAAAATGACTCTTTGATGTATAGAATAAACATACAGAAAAATAAAGCCCGGATAGCAAGTGCGTTCCACGTTTTCAGCTCATAAGTTACATTCAATTTGTATTTACAGCTACGCGTAAGAATCAGAAATTGCGTCGCAATTATTACACAAAACTAAATGCATAACAGAAATAACCTTACCCATTTATTGTAAGCTTACGATCTGGTCCATTACATGTCCATCGTTCGCATGGCTGTTCATTCATTTGTGGGTTCTTTGAGTAAATTGTTTGGTTTCGAAACATGCACAACTTCCACTTGTGGTGTGCACGGGGAGAAGATGATATTGCATTATGGCTATAGTCCATCCTGCACTGAAATTCATCAAGAGTACGCAGAGAGTTTGCTTGCAATAAAACATTCAGTAACCTGCGACAATCGCTTGTGGTACTTGGCCGGATGACCACTTAAATTAGCTTTAAATGCGATAGTCAGATATGAGTGAACTCGAATGCAGCATTGCATATAGCCATTAACGTCAACATTTCTTTTATCTGCGAGAGCCGATACATGAAAGGGCGGGTAATCTTTGACGTTCAATATCAGATCAGTTCCACTGGTTCAGTGTTTACTGCGCTCGGGTGCAGACTCGAGACACGTGGGTTCGATGCTGTCTCGAAAGACGTAGGTTCTTTCTCGGCTGCGATGGTTGCACTGCAATACAGGTACACTTCTAGAGGCACGTGCAATGTGCGACTTCAGCGCATGTTAAACGTCCCCAGATGGTCAAAATTATGCGGAGCTCACCGCTATGACGTGTTGTGAGAGCCTCAGTTGCTTTGGGACGCTACAAAGCAGAGAGCAACCAAACAGGAACTTGCGCATACGTTCACCGCCTTTCACGGAGATGTTACAGAACCCTATTACATGAAACCATCACACTTAATTGGTGATTCAGCCTTACCAATATTGCACTCGCCTGCCACATGACACATACATGCGGTTGGTAAATACTAGGGAACTGAACTACTATTTTTATCGAAACACAAAGTCCATGCCCTATGTTCTGTAAATGAAAAGGACAATTATTTTCGAATAGGCAGCGCACAAAAGAGCAACAAATACGTACACATAAAAAGACGCAAGCACAAGCGCTGTCTTTGTGAGTTTTTTTTTATGTGTACGTATTTGTTGCCCTTTTGTGCGCTGCCTATTCGAAAATCATGGCTCCACAACGAGCCCACCAGTACATATTAAGCAAGGACAATTAAGACTCACAGTGCGCGACGGCATTTCCCTTGCACTCGGGTGCATATAGACGCCGCGTGTTGTATGTATTGCAAGACCCTCACATTTGGGCTCTTTAGTATTGGGCAGTGGGCGAATCGTACAAAAAAAAAAAAAAACAGCAGGCATCTATGCAGTGCGAATTTGGCAACCCTACATCTGCTCGCACAATGTAAGACAGCGCATACAACGCACAATTTAAAAAATAGTATTTCGCTTTCAGAAATACGGCCGAGCAAGGGATAATGAAGCCAACGTACATGAAACCAGAGAACATACGCGAGAGCCATCTCCTACGCATTCTGAACTATAAATATTTTGTAGTTGTTGCGACTAGGATGCAATGATGTATATATTTGGTTATAATATATCCGGTACAGGGCCTTTGTTTGTAGGTGAATCGCAGCACGTTTGGGGTTTCAGACTGCTGTCCGATTACCTGCTTTATTTGAATTCAAGTGACGCTTTTGACAAAAAAAGGGTCACTGTGGGTCGACTGTCTCTAATTCTGCGAGAAACTACTACTACTACTACTACGACTACTACCACTACTACTACTACTACTACTACTACTACTACTACTACTACTACTACTACTACTACTACTACTACTACTAATAATAATAATAATAATAATAATAATAATAATAATAAATATAATATTAATGATAATTATAGATGTAGTGGTTTTACATCCTAACACTGTGATATAGAGGTACGGCGTAGTGGAGTGCTCCGGAAATTTCGACCACCTGATGTTCTTTAACGTGCACCTAAACCTCAGTACAGGCACCTCTAGCATGTTGGCTAGGTCAAAATGCGGCGGCCGCCGCCAAGATTAATCCAACGACCTTCGGGAGAACACTCAAGCACCATAAACACTACACCACCGTGGCGGATCTTCTGCGAGATAATATCTTGACACCGAAGCAGTATTTCACATGTAATCGGTCGAATTGTTGACTAAAGATTTTTGAGCTGACTGATATTATTGCTGGCAACACTCCGCGCGCATACCAAACCTCCATAATTCAAAATTATACGTTGAATCTCCAGCTGCCAGAATACAATGCAGTGTCACACGACTTCAGGCAGATGTATAAGCTTGTATTTGCGGTAACGGAACGCCGCACTCGTTCGGCATGCGAAAGAAATTTCTCCTATTTCGTCTTCCGACCTCCAAGGGTTAAAAAATTCGGAAAGCTAACGATTCCTTCGGGGAACGATCATCTATTGACGTGAATAGGAGACATTCCCTGAAGGCTATTTGTGAGGCCACGAAGTGAAAGCAAGTTATGAAAAATATTCAGCGATTCCCTTATAGCAATAAAATAATAAAATCAGTGCTCTGAAATTATAGTGACCGCGCAGTGCACGTTCCCGTACATTCCATGGAATAAAATCCGTTTTCAGGAATAAGTAAAGCGTAAGGCTTCCTCATGCACATGTTCCTACTACTTCGCCAAGTACACGATAACGAAGTGTGGTCACTGTTGCAATGTTATGCTACAGAAGTGTGCTAAAATTTTGGAATACATTTACAGGTATTTCACTATGTTGCCAAATGCATTTCGCTAAGTAAAATGCATATGACAAGCGAATTGGCACAGTAGGGGTTGAGGACTCTATCTCGCAAAGATGTACTACTCTGCTTTGTGGGGCTCGGATAAGCATCGTGCGATTCCGCATTGTCGCGCCATGCCTCGAGACGCCGCCCAGCAAACGCCTCCTGCCGCAACGACCACCAGTCCCGGTGTCCCCCGTATACGCGATCCACCTATCTTCACTGGCGCCAATAGCACCGACGTTGAGGACTGGCTCGCAATTTACGAGCGCGTCAGCATACACAATAAATGGGTCGAAGAAGGCAAGTTGAGCAACTTGGTATTCTACCTCGCGGGAGTAGGCAGCGTGTGGTACAACAACCACGCGTCCGATTTTGCGACTTGGTGCGATTTCAAGACCGCAGTCATCAGCGTTTTTGGCCGCCCAGCAGTTCGTAAGCTGCAAGCAGAACAGCGCTTAAGCAAACGAGCTCAGCAGGCCGGTGAATCTTTCAAAAGTTATATCGAAGACGTCCTCCACTTGTGTAAGAAAGCCAACGGAACCATGTCTGCGTCTGACAAGATCTTGAACGTAATGAAAGGTATTGACGACGACGCCTTCACCATGCTGCGCGCCAAAAACCCTGGCACAGTGGCCGAGGTCATAACGCTCTGCCAGAGCTACGAGGAGCTTCGCCGGCAGCGTTCGATGACCCGTCGCTCCCCATCACGCGACGCACAGCTTGCTGGCTTGGCGGCAATATCTGACCAGGCCGCGTTGCTGGCAGAAGTCAAGTCATTTGTGCGCAAGGAAATTGCACGCCAGTTCTCTCTCCTGGCCTTTGCCTACCCGCCGCACGTTCGAGAGTCGTCGACCACCCTTGTTCCTCCCCTCCGCCGAGCGATTGAGCCCGAAATTGCGGAGGTCATGCCTTAGTACCACCCGCAACCGCCGGCTCCTACGCCCCAGAGTTACGCTCAAGTTGTCGCCAGGACGCCCCAAGTAAATCATGCGGCTGCACCAATGAGTTACGCCGAAGCCGCCGCTAGGCCTCCGTCCGTTGAAGCGGGTGTGTCGGCTACATATGCTGACGCCATCCCTCGGCCCCGACTACCGCCCACCATGCAGTCCTTTCAGCAGCCGCCCCGTCAATCGCGTCCTGCGACATGGGCGGGACCTACCCCGACCAGCGCCTCCTGTATTTTTCTGTGCCTGGGCCACGGTGTAAGAAAAAATAATTTAGGTGTGGACACTCCGCCCGACGGCGCGTCCACATAATGTTCGCCTCTTTCCTCCTCTCGGCCCCCATGTCGCAGCGCCTCCCACGCAATCGCGGCCGGCGCATGTACTATAGAATACGAGCTGCGTGCGTAGCGTCCGTAACGGCGTTGCGCACGTGAGAAGTCAGCGAGCAGAAAGACTGCTCACGCGCTCTAAGCAAGACGCCGCGCTTTTACGTACGCAACGCTGTTAGGGACGCGTTCCCCGCACGTCGCATTTTTCGGTCGCGAGCATGGTCGCGAGAAACGCGGTATGCGTTCCTTGCTCTAGTTGCTAGCGTGCACGGTTAAAAAAGTGCAATGAGGTGAAAAAAAATGAAGAAAAACGCGCGTTCGCCTCGTCGCAATAGGTTTCTTAAGCCCCCATGTCGCAGCGCCCCCCACGAAACTGCGGCCGGCGCATGTATTAAAGGCGAACATTATCTGGACGCGCTCTCCTTCGCGGCGGGCGGAGAGTGTCCACACCTAAATTATTTTTCTTACACCGTGGCCTGGGCGAAGGAGCGGAGCGCAATGGGAGCCGACCGTCGGCGTTAGTGCGGCTTTTAGCCGCCGGGCGCCGCCACCACCGAAGTAGACCCCGCCGACGCGTCGTCGCTCGTGGAAACGAATGCCGTGGCTGCATTCGAAGCTGCTATATGGTTCAGTTTTCGGCTGTATTCGCTGTATTCGGCTGTAATGAAAACTTGTAAAGTTAAATCATGAAACCCTTGCCGTTCTGTGCAACCAGCCCATTTCGAAGGCGTGTGTCTTTCGCGGCTGTTTGATCGAGACGCTCGCGCGTCGTCTGCTAGCCCGATTCCAGAGAGCGCATGCCAGTGATGCGCGGAAAATTGTTTTGTCACCGTTACGTTCGCTTAACTTAGAGTCGGTTTTTGACTGTGTGAAAGTTGATTTTCGAAAGCAGCATTTGCTAAGAGCTAATGCTGAAAGCTGGGCGCCTTAAAGTTCCCCGATGCGTGCTACGTTTACTGGTGTAGCGCACTATACGCAAGCCTGGAGTTCATGCGCTAAAAGCATGAAATGTCACTAGACTGCCTTCTAGGGATATGCGTGATCGCCCGTTCCCTTCGTAATGCTTTTGAGAATTGCATTTGTTGCCACCGGGAGAAAGCAACAGCTGGTGCCAGAAAAATAGGAACTATGCCAAGTGATTCCACCATTTCAGAGCTTCAACCAGTTAAATCATGGTGGTACGAAAAACAAACAAAAACAGCTACATATGCCGCGCGCTTCCTGCAACACTGATCGATGTGTTTGAACAGACGCTGTCGTTCAAGTATAAAGTCGTAGTGCCGACTCTCAACTTGAGCGAATGTCAAAGGCGTGAAAAATGGCGCGGCCTGTTGTCAGTTGCTTGAGCAAGTCGTTTGTATTTGTCGACGGATTGTTGTAGCCTCGGTATCTGGCTCCTCAGGTATCTTTCTTTTCTCTTTTATTTGCCATTTTCATTAGTGAGCAAAGTATAGAGGCCGAATGGCTGTCGACCTGGACGATTTTGTCGCGTGGGGCAGCCCGCTGAGCCTTGTGCACTCATTTGTTGTAACACTGTACGTAATGATTGTCGGTTGTTTCGCCGGTAGCGCATGTGGTGTCCATGGGCTCCGATTCTTCGGCTTCTGGACCTAATGTCAGCGCTGCATACACATGGCGGCGATCGCGAGGCAGCGTTGCTACTGGTACTACACGCATTCGTTGACTGTTTGGACGCAACACGGTCACGTTTAGGGATACTTGACATGCTTGGTTCAGTTGTTACCTTGCGCTGCAAACGTCAAGAGTAGTCTGCAAAGAGTGACGCTACTGCATACTTCTTAAGCCGACGCTTCTTATATTCTATGAAACCTTCGCGTCCTAAACGACAGCTACATATTCTAGTGTAGTTTGAAGATCTATTAAGCGACCAATTATCCCGCCTAATTACTGTAAGCCACCTCTACCGAATTTCATTCTTATCAAGAAGGTAAATAAAAAAGACAATCGTGATTTCCTGCAGTTCCATTTGCAGAGTGGAACACAACACTATGACATACTAAGGCATTGGTGCGGTTGCAATAGCCTGAAATAGAAATAAAACGCGAATACTATCAAACTCGAGTGCAAGTATCGAACCGGCAGCACGGACTGACAGACTGCCTGCGGAATACGTACAGCGGGGATGGAAAGACACGCGAACATGCGGCATCTGCATTCTTTGCTGTTTCGCATTTATTTTCAAGTGGTTATAGCCTGGATGATTGATGAAAAGACGACGTCATCCACGACACAATAAAAGACCATCTAGCATCTTTTTATTGCCACCACGGTTAGAGCGCGATGAAAACAGCGCGCCGCTATGTTCGCGTTTCTTTCCATCCCCATGTACCTGTAAAAGCTTGCAAGAAGCATAAATGCAATTTAACTCGGATGCAAAAACGAATTCGTGAGCTTCGCGATACGCGCGGCAGTTCAGCGCCAGCTTCCCGTAGTCTACTTGCACAGCGCCACCACGCGGCAGCAGCGAGCGGACGCGGAGCGCGCGCTCGACGGCCCGAGGAGAGCGTTCGCCCAGGCACTGGGGCTCTTCGATTTTCCACTTCTGGCTACCTGCGGGCTGCCAGAGCCAGCCAGAGCGCGCTCGTTTTTCTCGGGTTGCTCCGACCCCCCCGCGGTGCACTTCCGTTTGGCGTTCGTTTTTCTCGGGTTGGACGGTTCTGGCGACCCGCGGGGAGCCCGAGGGTCGCCAGAACCTTCCAGGACATTTAGTCGTGGAAGCTCTCTGGAAGGTTCGGGCTAGCAGACGCCGAAAAGAGACGATACGCGCTCGCCGCCATCTTTGTGAGGACTCGACGGATTGCAATGCGGGCGCCTGCGGACTACACCTTTGCTTGTCCTTACGCTCGGGCCGCTCGGCGCCGTTCCACCGTGCGCGATGGCGCGATTACGAGTGGCGGCGAGCATTTGGAGGTAATGTTTATTGCTTTTCTTATGTGTCCCGTGAAGTTTCCTTCCGTGAACAACGCGGCGAACTGTCGCGTTCTAACCATTCTAACTGCGTCGTGCACATGTCCCAAAAGTTATGTACACGTTCGTGCGAACGCATGGAGACCCCTTTCTAGTTTATTTTTTCGTAGTAGTATTCGATTGTGGGTGTCGTGTGTGCTTTATGTGCATTTAGCAGAGACGATTGTGATCGAACTACCTATTTCGATCCGTCGTATGTTTGCGTGCGTGAACCCCGTAAGAACTTTACTATTTCAACTAGGTCTTCGATGTTGATAAAATGCACTGATCGAATAAAAGCGATCGCGACATTGTTTTTTGTGTTATCCTCGTTGGTCGCGAACGGCGTCGATGTAAAAAAACGGAGATGAATTCAGAAATGTATACATCCTTTTGTTGCTTATTTCATCGTCGGCTTTATCTTTTTCCACCGCTTAGTAATAATTCCATCGAGTATGTACGCGGTTATCACCTAGTAGCTCAAATAAAAGCTGAGCTAGTACATGAGATTTTTGGAGTGCCACTTAGGATTGAGAAAGAGGCTCAGGCAACATCTGCCAAAACGAGTCGAAGACGCGTCACACAGAAGTTTATTTTAGATATAACGCGCACTCGTGGTACCCATACCGCCGCATGTCTGAAGTTATGACAAAACGCAAGCTGGTCAACGCGTGTGTGCGACGTAGTACGCGATAGATCCTCGAGCTCTTTTGGGGACACGATCACTTTCGCGAGATTTTCGCGTCGTGTTGTGCAGCGACTGTTACACGTACTAAGCAGACGTGAGCTGGTTAAGCCGTTAGCGGCGCGGTAGCTCACCTTGCATCGCTTTCGTGGCGCCGTGCGCCAGCTGGCTGTTTTGTTCGCGGACGGGGCGAGTCGCGCACGATTTTGCGAACGTACGTGATCGTATCCCAAATCCGTATGCTCGAGAATATCACTTCAGCTCTTCAGCAAACCTAGCCACATATTTTCAAGCGGGCAATGCAGAAAAACCAACGCGCACGCGGCGCAAAGTTTCGTTTGCTGCCACGGCGGTAGCGTTTGTTTACGTTTACGCTGGCTGTCCCAGCGTTCGATTTTGTAATCTTGGGGCAGCTTCGGGTTGTCTCGGGCTTCCCACACATGTGACCAAGACGCTGCTTCCTGTCCCGACCGGAACTTGCTGACTGACCCTCTGGCTATCTCTGGCTGCCAGAGAACTGCCAGAAGTCCGAAAATCGAAGAGCCCCACTGAAAAATAGAGGAGGCCCTGTCCCGACGAACGGATGGCGCACACGCGGCAACCGGCCCATCTGCTTTGCTTGCGGTTACGCCGGTCACGTGGCACCTTATTGCCAACGCGTGCAGCCGCCTCGAGTCGCGTCACCTGTCACCAGCCAGTTAAGTCGTGCATTCTATGACCCACATCCACCTATGTCACCGACGTCACGCCCTCCTCCAGCTACTCGTCGCTCTCCGTCTCCACGACGTCGCTCACTCTCACCCATGCGGCCACGTTTGGTCGCACGAGAGCAGCAAAACTACTCGTCGCAGTGCAGGAGGCAAGGGCTGCAACGCTATCTAACTGTGAAAGCCCTCAGCGAAGTCCATCGAATGTAGTCGACGTGTTTGGGGACGGTGTTCCCGCATCGGCCCTTATCGATACTGGAGCCGCTGCATCCGTTATGTACGCAAAACTTTGCGCCCACGTTCCTCCCTGGAGCGCTCGTATGGCTCTCGGTCCCTACGACTGCAAGTGGGCTCTCGTCGAAGCTGTTGCTGAAATACGAAGACCCCTACCATGTCGTCGAGCGCACATCCCCGGTCATCTACCTGATCGAACCCATCGAACCATCTTCAGACATGCGCCGTCAAGGGCGCGAAATTGTCATCGTGGAGCGCCTCAAGGCCTACTATGACCCAATCATAGTGAGCAGCTGTTAGGCCACCGGGCGGCTCCCTTTTCGTACCCGGGTTAACTGTAGCGAATCCTGGAACATAGTAGGGGGTTGCTCTCTCCAGCGCCTTCTAGTGGTCGTCGAATTTAGCTTCTTCTGAAAGGACGCCGCTCGCGCAGAGAGTTCGTGCCTTGCCGTGACTGTCGCCATTACGCACTGTCATTGAGTGACGTCTATTAAACACCTTAACAGCTGATACGGACTCTCTGCGACTCAGCCTCATCAAACGCTTGCTCAGGCGCACTGAATCAAATAAGGCTCACAAGTTCGTCTGACTATCAGTGAGTACGGGTGAGCCGGTTAATACGGTTGCAGACCTACGGAGTTGGCAAAACGCATACGTGAAGGTAACATAAAGACGATCCGGGAAGTACAGGTACGTGGACCTGAATAAATGCGGAACTGTCTGCCGCTGACTGAATGAAGGTTAGCGACTGTCGTTGATCGCAGGCGACTAGGAACAATACTATTGACACTTTACATACGTTGACGCTTCCTTCACCTCATTCTGCTCGTCGCGCGCTGCCCATCATAATTACGCCTCTCTTTATTTATTTATTTATTTATTTACTTATTTATTTATTTATTTATACTGTAAGCCAAATGCTCACTTAACAAGCCAAACTGTAAGCCAAATGCTTAAATAGTGCTGATGAATCTGGGCACAAGTAAGTAGTGTCACATGAAAATTATGCGTGTTACGAGAAAAAATGTATTCTGCGTGAATATATGTGTTTGTAAGCGGCAATAGTCAAATAGGCCTAGCCGAAGTAGTTGAAACCTTCAAACTTGGTAAATTTCAGGCCGTTAGCTGACAGTATCTTCCAAATGGCGGCTCAAAAAAGACTTCTGACATGACTAATTACCGCAAAAAAGGACAACGGAAAATATGAAGAACACAGATGGGGCGCGGCGTTCAGCTTCAACTTATAATTTACTCGCGGAAAAAAAAAACATGTAATTCACAAGATGCGCATGAAGCTGCGCAACACGAAAAAAAAAAAAAACACTCGAAGAACGCACCCCTATAAACAACACTAACCAGAAACACAAAAGACCGGGAAAATTTTACGCAGTATGCATAATAAAAGGAAAAAACGGGTGATGAGTGGCGGATTCCGCGACAACAACGATGTCACTAAGAGTTAGCGTCAATCTTTTCTCTATGGCACAAAAACTGAACAGTACTCGCTAAGAGACTCTCTAAATGCGCACAAGGTTTCTGTTAACACGGTTTCTTCCGACTCAGTAACGAAAATTCTCTTCGACGCAGCTCGCTCGGACACGCAATCACAAGACCTATAGGTCAGCCGGAATACTACCACTCAAATTGGTCGAATTTACACTCGGTCTGACTCACTCGGGCTCGCACTCACAGATCCCTTTCGCACCCAGTCTCACAGGTAGGTCTGGTCCGATTGTGTGTCAGTCAGGTGGCTGACGATTTCACGTGATCGCGACACCATGTGATGTCATCAGCACGTGCGTCATAGTGACGTTATGATGACGTCAAAAATTTTGGCGATTCGTCACGTCGAGTTGAAGTGACACGGTAACGTCATCAAGTCATGATGATATTTTGTATCACTCGTGTTGATGCCATCACCGCGGGACGCTGACTCAGCAATATTGTTATTTGATGAAGCATCTAAGACTTGCGCAATAATAAATTTTGTACCAGCGTCACGTATGGACTTCTGGCTAGCGTGACATTCATTTATAAGATATCGAACGAACTGCGACAGAGCACAAAACAAAGCACAGGTAGGAAACTCAAAATTTAAAAACTCCTTACATATTGTCTTCATAGCTGCGACACCTGCGACAGATTGCAATTTGTGGATCTCACAGTTGGCGATACAACCGCTCAAGTTCATGCGTCTAAAGTGCTACTATTACAACTCTGTACGCAGATTGCATACATAGTCGTGTATTTATATATTACACATCACGTTACCAAAATATATTACCTGAAGGCAGAAACTCTACGTCGCTAAAGCTCAAAGTGTTTAGGATGACACTGCGAGCAGAAAAATGTAAAATTAAAATCAGCAAGTAGCTTGCACGTATCTTACCCGGTGGAAAAAGGAGCGTTCCGTCACGCCTTGGAGGTATCCACGCACTTGAGATAACAGCTACGAGGACGAGGGTGACTACCACGTAAGCTTGAAACATGCTGACTTAATAAGTCACACAGCTCCTGCACACAAATGTTTGACAAGCATATTGTGGTAGTGAAGCACACTGAGTGATCGAATTGATAAGTTTACATGAACCAACAGAGACAAGTTTCCATGTTAAAATGAGTTCGGCAACTTTTGTTGAGATCAAAAAATATCGTTTGTCGTTTGATAAATAGCAAGTGTTCCTCAAGTCTTTTAGCACCATGGTCTACTAAGCCGCCATTTGTGTTTTAAAAAGTGTTGAATATTCTAATTAATATCAGCTTAGCGCCATATAAAAGTAAGTCTAATAAATGAACGATATTACTTGTATAAGTGGAAAACAATTCGTGATAGAGGTAATTTATGCAACACTTAAAAACTAGTATTTCTTTGCTAAGCCATCCGCAAATAATCCCTTATGATGATGAACCTTATAGAGAACATATAGAAAAATATAGGGGACGTTATTTGCAGTCATTGTAAAATAAATATGAAGGAGTTAAATTGTACAAAAAGTTAAATTGCTGCCAGCAGGGACCAAACCTGCAACCTCGGAATAACGCATCCGGTGCTCTACGAGGGAAGCGATGCGGGCTTGCTGGTCGCACATCTTCAGTAAGCTTCCTTGTAGCGTATGTAAAAAAAAAACAGGAGAAGAAAATATATATAGGCACACATAGACACACAGAGCGCTACAAGGAAACTTACTGAACAGATGCTCTACGCATTCAGCTACGGCCGCCGTCGTCCTTCTGCCCACTTTATGTGTATATCTGCGCACTTAAATCTGGGAATGTTAGTGTTAGTCAGCGTGACTCGTAACTATGACGGCGTGTGTGCAACACTTTTTTTTCCTGCTGAGCAATAGTTCCTCACAAACTACCTGAAACCCTAGCTCGTAAATGGTCGCGTCCTACTCCCATGATGCAACAATGAGAATATTGCCAGCTCCTGAGGCTCTTGATAGACTTGACATAGCAGTCAGCTTTAATCTGCCAACTTAAGCCGCCGACTAAGCGGCCAGCGTGCGTGACGTATGAAGGAAGCGAGGTTAGAGGCCTGCAGCTCGAGACATCGACACACTCCGCCTTCGCTCTCTTTCGTTCTCGTTCGCTCATTCGGTTATGCCACCGACGCGAACGGCGACGCCCCTCAACGCTGGAATGGGCGCCTAGAGATGCGCACTAAAAATTGGATGCAGTTGCTCTCATCGTGAAAGCTAGGAGAAATAGCTAGGAGAATAATTAGAATAATAATATCTCGTGTTTTAGGTCACAAAACCACGGTATTATGAGAGGCGCCGAAGTGAAGGCTCCCTAAATTTGGAACATCTGGTGTTCTTTAACTGCAATGAAATCACGCAGTACACGGTACTCGAGCACTTCGCCTGAACTGAAATGCGACCACCGCGATCGGGATAGAACCCGCGACCTTTGGGTGAGCAGGCGAGACTTTAAAATTTTTGCTTCACCGCGGCACACAGAGAGAAGGAAAGCGAAAGAAACCTTAGAATACCTTTGCGTAGTGCACGGCATATTACAGTACACCTAAGGGGCGGGAAAGGATGTGATGGTGAGGACGAGCGAAACGAGAATGGGAGATGGTAAAGCATTGCATAGCCATGCATAGTGTGCCATAGCAAGAGGGTAGGAAAGGGAAGTGCGGGTGAGTAGGAGGGAAAAAGGAGAGTTGAATTTAAAGCACACAAAGCATAGGAAGCATGAAGGGATAGAGTAAGGCATGTCAGCGTGCACATTGGCTCTTTTTGCGTGTCTTGCGTTGCATTTTCGTATCCAAGTCATGGAGCAGCGCCCAAATCTTGCAAACGCACTGAACGTGAGTTTCTATTTTTTTTAGTGCATTAACTCTAGTGCAACTTACTAAAAACGCGCAACAAGTGCTACATTTATAGAAATTAGGTCACTGTAGGGACATTTCATTTCATGTATTAAATGCGAAGCATTTCTCAGCGAACCTCAGGCACTTTGGCCGTTTCTATCTACGTATCTACCTATTTATCTATCTATGTATCTAGCCACCTACGTCTGGGCGCTCTCCTGGTCGTCTCCATATCTTGTAGTATACCAAAATTGGCCTAGCAGGGGATGAGTTAATGACGAACACGATTCACTGGTCATGACATAAATAACGCAAAATACCTGTCGCGTACGTCATGAAACCCTCTATCTGAGTCACATGTGGCACATACCCGTAAACCAGAGTTAATGTTGTGCGGGTATGTGCCGCATGTGATACAGAGACTTAAACAACACAGTAACCGCGAACACACACATTGACACACAAGGAAAGTGACAATAATAATAACTGTTGGGGTTTTATGTCCGAAAACCACGATATGATATGAGGGGCGCCGTAGCGAATGGCTCCGGATATTTTGACCATTGGTATTCTTTAACGTGTACCGAGATCGCGCAGAACACGGGCATCTAGCATTTTGCCTCTATCCAAATGCGACCGTCGCGGCGGGGTTCGAACCCGCGACCTTCGGGTCAGCAGCCGAGCACCGTTACCGCTACACCACCGCGGTGAATGCAAGGAAAATGAGGAAACTGAAGACAGAACACCCCTGGAAGACGCTCAAGTACCATCCGCTCGTCCAAGTGGTCCGCAACGTGCACCACGTGGATTACGCAAAAACCGGCGTCAATGCTTCCTACAATAAATTTGCTGAGAGAACCAGGCCTCTCATCATTACCGGTGTCTTGAACATTGATTTATGAAGACCCAAAATGCTTGGTTCTCATATTGCGTGAAAAACATATTGGATGTGGCGAAGACATCAAAAGACCTCGCTGCCACGTCCACGACAGGAGGCATCATAGATCATTTCATCGTAAGAGGCATCCAGGATTTCCACCAGCTGTACTATACTTCGCACTACACTATACTTAGACCCCTCGTAACCGCGATCACGAACGCATCTGATTAACAAGTTCGGTCCAGCTGCTGGTACTCACTGCTCACGGTGATGATGACCTTGTTCGATAACTGTCAGGACGCCCTTCTACACATACACAGGGGTTCGTGAAACGTGCGTGCATTCTCCGTCATAGCGGACAAGTATAAACATAACAACTGTAACTGTGACTGTAACGTACGTGCAGTGCGCCTGCGCGTGGCATTCGGCTGTGTCAATCTAGGCAAACTTGCCTGAATGAAGCTTAGTTGCGACTTACGCCTGTCCTGTGGGTCTGTGTTCCTTCTTTGTCCTGTTCGTATTCGTGCTATCCAGTATTGATTAATATAAGCACTGCACATCAGCTTACCGAGTCTGGAGTAGGTAACACCCATGTGTTTGTTGTCATCGCTACGCAAGTGTAAGCAACTGCCTATATAACAGATATATTACTCTTCAACAAATGAGTGGCGTATACCACTTCCACATTTCTCTAGCGTCATTCCGTAACGTTTCGCTCAATGTGAAAAATTACGCCACAGTCGCATCCCACGCATGCTTCGCATAACATCGATTCCCACGGTACGTGGGATCTGCCAATTTTTTTTCACTGGAGTAACCATTCATTCAATCATTAAGTTATTAATTCGTTCATGTCTCTACATGTGTGGTAGTAATGAATTATTTTGTTTTGGATCGTTCCTTGTTTTGTCGAAGGGCAACTGGTAACAACGGTTATGTGGTTGATACCATCTCAAGAAAGAAATATTGCAGTGTATACCTTCTGTTAAAATGTGTTTCTTTTCACCAAGGCAATTGCGCCATACTCGTTGAGCGCAAATGGGAATCGGAAGCGACCATGGCACGTGTCGGGAAGCTCACTCTTGTGACTGAACATGGACTCACCTGAAATTCAGTCAGACTGAGTAGAACTTTGTTTAGTGTGAGTCCGGAAGAGTATGAAGAAAATAATAATGTTATCTCAGGTTTTTATTTGCGCTATTTATATCAACGTACTAATTGCGTGCTTTTTTTTACTTGATAATAAAGAAGGCCCACGAAAAGCAAAAACAACAGGGGACTATGCTTCCACGCGCAGCAGAAAGCAGCGCCCTCAAATAAACTTACTGTTAGCCGTCTCTGTGCTTTGTGTCCACAGCAAGAGACAGCATTTCCGCAATTTGCAATCAGTACGGGACGAGCTCCGACAACATGCGTCGCAATTTTGATGGGATTCCTTCCCTCAAGTGAACGCCATTATCATTATGCATATCTCACACGGACTATTCCTGTTGATAACGCGGCCGGCGCGCTGTTCTGGTCACTGCCTTACTCTGTAAGGCCAAAGCGATACGCTCTTCGGCCCGAGAGTCACAGATAACGCGATGGATATTTTTCTTTCTTTATTGTTTCCTTGATACTGGTTGCCTCACAGTGAGCCCTTTTAGGGGCGCTGCTTTGTGATGCGGAAAGCGGTTTAATTACGTGAATTTGCATATTTCGCACGCACCTCTTCAACGGAAAAGCGGGGCAGACTTGCACGGGAGTACAGAGGCTGATGTCCTTGCCTCGCCAGTGCATTTCTCCGGGGGGGGGGGCATGCATATATATATATATATATATATATATATATATATATATATATATATCTTGGCCACAACCCAGATGGGATCAGTTCCCTTTCAGTAGCAAAAATTGAGGACGCTATTAATTCGCTTCTGAAAACGATAAATTAGATATCGCTTAAGCACGCAAGCAATGCCAAATTGACATTTTGTTAATAGGGTAAGTACTTATCAAGTTACAAATATAGTTTGGAAGTGAGGAGGTTATTTGTTAGTGAGGAGGCTTTTTTTTAACACCACCAGATACACAGGTCAGTCTGTATAAGCTTAACTTGTATAGGCCGCAGCATGCAGTTTGCCCGCCGTTGACCTTTAGCTGTCATTCCCAAATCCGTATAAGTCATTTAATAGTGTGGAACCCTTCTTTTTTTCTTGTGACATCTGAGAAGCACTAACCGCTCAAGAGCACCCGAAAGGCTCTGCAATGTGCCAATAGCCATTGGCTGCAACTGTAGTGCACTAGATCAAGATATTATTTTAGTACACTATAGCTCCGACCACCGCAGTGTGGAGGAAGAGTTGCTTTCTCCGTACGCTTTGTTCTAGGAACTGCCACGGCCGGAAAGAAACCTGCGAGAGGACAAGATCACGGACGACATGGTAGTGGGAAACATCTTAGCAAAAGAACAAGAACTCCTGCGAACAGTTTTTACATATTTCCTGAAAATGTTGTGCAATCTTATTTATTTGAATACGTGAATTGCACGCCATAGTAGCAAGCTCTGTTGACCATGTTGGAGGTGACAAAAAAAATCACAACCTATCCACGGAGTGAATGATGATGAGTGGGCGAAGCTGCGGAGGCTCATCGGTAAACCGTGAATCTTCCGTGAATTCTGCCCAGTACATCATCACCGACGTGAGATCGGGCGCGTTTATACTAAAGGTTCGATGAGTTATGACGACTTGCAGCTCACTTTAATTTTACATGTACGCTGTGAATTTTCATTGTTTAGAAAACCATTGCTTTAGAAAACATCTGGCGTCTTTCGTTAAGCAGATGGCGTCTTTTCGTTTTGCTTTAGAAACATCTGGCGTTCTTTCGTTTTGCTTTTACAAACCATCTGGCGTCTTTCGTTGGTTTATTTCATCAATCAACGGCGTTTTGAACAAAATTTTTATTGTTTAATCACGCACAGGAGAAATCTCACCAAGCACTACCTTGGAGGTAAACAATGGCTGCTAATGGGAATGAGAGACAGAAGAAGTCGGCTTTTAGCTAACACTTACACTTCTACTAACGTTTCCTACTGGAACATGCCAATGGCTGCTAATGGGGAATGAGAGACAGAAGAATTCGGCTTTTAGTTAACGCGCACGCTGCGAATTTTTTATTGTTCAACAACGCACAGGAAAAATATCCCACCGGCACCACCTTGGAGGTCAAAGCGTAAGACTGGTTACGCACTACGACTACGAGGGACGAACGGGAGTAAAATGGCAACTTGGGCGAGTTGGTATCGGTTCATACTTCAAATATCAGCGCACCAACAAAACGAGCACACTAAAGCGGAGGAAACGACGCACACAACAAGCGCTTTCAGTTGCGAGTCAGCGCTTGTTGTGTGCGTCGTTTCCTCCGCTTTAGTGTGCTCGTTTTGTTGGTGCACTGATATTTGAAGTATGAACGAACGGGTGCCGCCTTAAGGAGCTTCGCCCCTAAAATTACACCATCTCTCATAAAGGGAACCATGTGGGGATGCGAAGCAGCGCATGGGTCGACTTAAAGTTTCGTTCATCACGGGTACCTTGCTCGATGTTAACGCCTCCTTGCAAGTGGAGCACACCATGAATTCACTGTAGTTGCTGTTGCTCGTCCCGAATTCTTGTTGGAGCACGCCATGCGGGTTCATCGCACGTCTGCAGAATCTCGTTCCCTGACGCAATCACGTGACTGCTGAGACACTGTAAGGGGGAGAGGCCACAGAGTCTCACCCAGCCCCTTACACAGGCCCGAACGCGCTAGCGCATGCCAGCACACATGGTTTTGTCTGCGTTACGCCAAGCTAGGACAGCATACGGCAGCCCGTGCCCCTAAAGTGCTATTCACGTGTCATCATCAAGGCATTTGAAGAACAAGCGGAAGAAGACTTCTCCTTGGCGCGAGCGCACGCTCCGATGGCTATGCTAAGTGGCAGAAAGCGGACCGGACACAGCCCAGCGTAAAAGCTGCTTCGCATCTAAAAGTTTGTTTCTATTTTAATTCTGTGTTAAATACTTATATTAGAATATTGCAAAGTTGGGACATCAATTCAATGTACAAAGACTATGAAAAGATTTGTTCATATCACAGGATACGTGGCGAAAATACTGGCATTATTCATTATTCCCCATAAAAGTGCTGTGCCTGCTTATTTTACATAGCAGAATTATGGCTAAGAGCACATTCTTGTTATCGCTCAGCGGCCTATCCCAGATAGAATAGCTCCGCCAACATTTTCGCTGATTCGGCGAAAGAAACCAATACGTTTAAAACACAGAGGTTGCCCAGGCAACTGAACATCGCGAATACTAGGCACGTGGTAATGGAAGAATACAAAACTATTTAACTGTCTGATTTCATTGCTGTTCCACTCCAGTTACGTACAGCGTGATAAGTACATTGTGATTTTTCCAGTAGGCAGCCACCGTGGCTGAAAATCGAACCCCCGCATAGATGCGTCACGGCCGCTGAACAAGCAGGACCATTATTTTGAATAAGAAAAAAAAAATCCATTACTGGATTAACCATTCTATCTACTGCATTGCTATACATTGTAAATAATATAGCCTCACAAAGTAATATTACGGAAACAACTTATAAAAGTGCCCCCGCTTTATATACATATTCCAGAATGATAACCTTTCTCCTAATATTCACCAAAGGAATCCTAAAACACGGCAATATGATCAGCTCAACTGAAAACTTTGACCATCGTTTGCTGAGGGCAGCGCGACCCGGACAGAGGACTGAGAGACACGTACACAAACAAGCGCTGACTGACAACTGATTTATTTTATCACACATGCAGTAAATAAGTACACACAAAAATTGGCCGCGTATCTGCGTGCTTCGCTGCAAATGTCGTGTAAAGACAATAGAAGAGGCGCTGCGTGAGATATGAACGCCATCTGGCAATACGTCGGGAAACGTGAATGCTGTGTTGCGGGCTGGTAGTCCCGGCGCAGCAGCAGGCAAGACCGGCGGGGACGCCAGCCAGCCCGAACACGCGGTTTGGCGCGAAGCGCCGAAGCAGAAGAAACGTCCGCACTCAGCGAGTACTCTCCACACACTCTTTTATATTCACGTCGCCTGGGTAAAGCAGGAATGCCAGAGCGGAACTGAGCTCGCTCGCTGGATTTCAAGCAAGACGGACGTGCCTGCCGCGATGTCCTGGATTACTCCTCGTACCTCTCGCTGACAGGCGCCCCGTCACGGACTCCTCGCCCGCTATGCCGTGCGCCGCTCATCGACGGGGCCTTCGCCGCTTCGCCGATGTTGTGCACCGTGCCTCTAGCTGTGTTTCGCGGACCCGTCCCTGAACTCCCGTGACCGTTTCCCCATCTTTCCTGTCCTCTTTTCTCTTCGTTGGATGGATGTGCTCCTATCACTTTTCTCTCTATTTTCCCACTATTCTTTTATTCCCTCCTTACCCCCACCCCTACAAGGCACTGCGCCGTGTCGCCTATAGGCAGACAGAAATTGGGTGTCTTTTTCCTTTCCTTAATAACCACAGAAGAAGAAGAAGAACTGAAACCGAAACACAACAATGAGCTCGCGCAGAGGGCACGGAGGAAGCCAAGTTTCGGCGCAGTCGCATTTTCAGCGCAGCTTAAGAAACTAGGGTCTCTAGAATTACGTATCTATGTATTTTCTATTAGAGGAACACACCACCTAATACTTACCTAGTGATGTTGCGCCTCAGATATGCGTAATGTTTGCTTTTTGATCAACCATGTAGACAAGTATGAACCTAGTGAGCCGTTCACGATGGCTGGCCCTTGTGCAAGGGGTTCAACTTTGGCCGAGTGACTGAATCGAGGGGCGTGCCGACAAACAGAAAGACAGAAAGACAGATCAAAATTTCTGCGTTTAAGTTCCCCAAGAAAGACTATCGTCTTTAAAAAATGATCACGTGGCGCGTGTCTGTCGTGATAGGGATTCATTTGATTACATGTTTCAACAACTGCACTTCTTTATTATGCAGAGCAACCGAAGTTTGGCTGACGCATGCGCTCTGATTTATATGTATGTGGTATGCTTCCACAATTTCGCGAAAGGTTTGGTTAAAATTTCTGTATATTACCCGTGTTTCATAAAGCATTGGCTCACAATGGCATGTTCTACAATGTATAGCTAAGTTCGTGCTGGCGTGATTTTTGACGGCTGTGTGGAGCTCCCTGAGACGAACATTAATGCACCGTCCCGTCTGGCCAAAATACTTCTTTCCACATGACAGTGTGATTGCATAAATCATCCCCATCGTGCATGGCACGAACTGCATTTTGTGCTTCATAGTGCATGTATCTTTGCCCGCCGATCTAGGTTTATTTACTAGATTACACATCTTATTCAACGAGTTGTTTGCGGAAAAGACCACCCGCACGCCGTATCGCCCTGCTGCCTTTTTTATCCCATGGGCGACCTGATGAACGTAGGGGATTACTGCAAACTTATTTTCAGTTTGATTCTGTGGCTGATGAATTACTACTTTCTTAATCTTTTTACAAGCTGTTCGCATACTGAGATAAGGGTGGTTTGCGGAAAGCCGGCGTTCTTAAGACGGTCGAGCTGTGGCGAAAAGCTCAGACTGGCAAGGTGGGGGCAGGATTTTTTGATAGCGGATCCTAAACATGTCGTAGCTATGCCTCTTTTCACTGGCTTCGAATGCGCCGAAGCGTAATTCAAAACCGGTTTGTTCGATCTGGGTTGATATTGCCAGCATATGTGATGATTTGTGAAGGTTAACAGCAAGTCTAAAAACTGTATTCTTTGGTTAGTCGGCATCTCATGGGTGAAGCTGAGACCCATTGCTTCCTTTTCGAACGAGGCGAGAATATCGGTAACCTTCCTAAGGATTGCCTGCGACCTGATGACTATCAGGTAGTCGTCAACATACCTGACGCACTTAACCATGGTTGTTGCCAAAGTTCTCTCGAGTGCTCGGTCAACCCGGCCAAGAAAAATCTCACTAAGTGTTGGGGCGACCTGGGAACCTATGCAAACCCCCTGTTTCTGAACCATGACGTCCCCCTCCCAGACAATAAAAGTAGAGCGTAGGTAAAAAAACAACAGTTCGAGAAAGCTTTCAACAGAAATTCCGCTCGCATTTCTATACTCCAGCTCATCGTTATCCATGATACATTCTTTCACAACGTTCATCAGTTCATCTTGCGGAAGAGAATAATATAAATCCTTAACATCGACACTGAACGCTGTGCATGATTGAAGTTCACCTGTGCGTAGATAATCGACGACGTCTTCCGAGTTTCTTACTTTGAAGGGATCCACTATACGGAGCCTTGTTAAGCTCTTCTGCAAAAACCCGGACACAACATGCTGCCAGGTGTTTCTTTCACACACCACTGTACGCAAAGAAAGTTTGGTTTTATGGGTCTTTATCATGAAGAAGACTTCTAGGTGCTCTCCCTTGTTCTTGTCTATTCGCCGAGACAAGTGTTCCAGGTTCATTTTAACCAACATGTTCTTTGCTTGGTCTTCAACTTTCTTGGGTTCAATTAGTACCTTTTTGAAGCTTTTTGCTAAAGCGGTTGAAGCCTTCATCATGAACTGCCCTTCTTTCAAGAGGACAAAAAAAACCCTCTTTATCTGCGGTCAGTAATTTAACTTTTTCTTCTCTTAAAAATTTCACGAGTGGCTGAACTGGTAACCCTCGGCCCTTTCGGTTATCTTGGGATTTGACTACCACATCCATGCAGTCCGAAATACAACTGAACCTTTCATTTTCCACAACATGCTTGGTTACAGATCTAACAGTGGCGATCTTATTCACAGGATTTAAACACGGTTCTAGGCAAAACTTCGGTCCAAGTTCTGAATGTTCATATGCTTATCTGGAACGGTGATGTCGGCCAGATTGAGTACTTTACTTGCTGGCTTCGGGACTTTCTCTCTCGATGGAAGGTTGCGTCGAGCGTTGTTCCAAAGGAATTCCAGCGTGGACTGGCTTGTCCTAGACCACTCTTGGTAGCGCCGACACTCCCGTTGCGTCCCTTTCTTGAAAGCGCAGGCTTGTTTGAGGTGATCTCTGAGCAATCTGGCTTGGCTCATCCACTGAGAACGCAAAATTCTGCAGACCCTCCTGGAGCGCCCAACCGTGGGCCGAAAGATCCCGAACATCCTCATGACTTCATCTGGACAAGTACCATGGCGAATGTGCCATGGCGCTACCCTAGCACGGCATTCCCACGCTGCTATTGTCGCGGCCAAGTAGGCTGGGTCTTGAAAAAAGGTGTTAGCAACAGGAAAGTTGGCCCTTGAAGAAGAAATAAACTGAATCAAAACGGCAAGTTGGGCGAGTTGGTAGTTGACCATCGTTTGCTGAGGGCAGCGCGACCCGGACTGAGGACTGAGAGACACGTACACAAACAAGCGCTGACTGACAACTGATTTATTTCATCACACATGCAGTAAATAAGTACACACAAAAATCACGCCAGCACGAACTTAGCTATACATTGTAGAACGTGCCATTGTGAGCCAATGCTTTATGAAAACACGGGTAATATACAGAAATTTTAACCAAACCTTTCGCGAAATTGTGGAAGCATACCACATACATATAAATCAGAGCGCATGCGTCAGCCAAACTTCGGTTGCTCTGCATAATAAAGAAGTGCAGTTTTTGAAACATGTAATCAAATGAATCCCTATCACGACAGATACGCACCACGTGATCATTTTTTGTGTGTACTTATTTACTGCAAGTGTGATGAAATAAATCAGTTGTCAGTCAGCGCTTGTTTGTGTACGTGTCTCTCAGTCCTCAGTCCGGGTCGCGCTGCCCTCAGCAAACGATGGTCAACTACCAACTCGCCCAACTTGCCGTTTTGATTCAGTTTATTTCTTCTTCAAGGGCCAACTTTCCTGTTGCTAACACCTTTTTTTCAAGACCCAGCCTACTTGGCCGCGACAATAGCAGCGTGGGAATGCCGTGTTAGGGTAGCGTCATGGCACATTCGCCATGGTACTTGTCCAGATGAAGTCATGAGGATGTTCGGGATGTTTCGGCCCACGGTTGGGCACTCCAGGAGGGTCTGTAGAATTTTGCGTTCTGAGTGGATGAGCCAAGCCAGGTTGCTCAGAGATCACCTCAAACAAGCCTGTGCTTTCAAGAAAGGGAGGCAACGGGAGTGTCGGCGCTACCAAGAGTGGTCTAGGACAAGCCAGTCCACGCTGGAATTCCTTTGGAACAACGCTCGACGCAACCTTCCATCGAGAGAGAAAGTCCCGAAGGCAGCAAGTAAAGTACTCAATCTGGCCGACATCACCGTTCCAGATAAGCATATGAACATTCTAGAACTTGGACCGAAGTTTTGCCTAGAACCGTGTTTAAATCCTAAAATAAGATCGCCACTGTTAGATCTGTAGCCAAGCATGTTGTGGAAAATGAAAGGTTCAGTTGTATTTCCGACTGCATGGATGTGGTAGTCAAATCCCAAGGTAACCGAAAGGGCCGAGGGATAGCAGTTCAGCCACTCGTGAAATTTTTAAGAGAAGAAAAAGTTAAATCACTGACCGCAGATAAAGAGGGTATGTTTGTCCTCTTGAAAGAAGGGCAGTTCATGATGAAGGCTTCAACTGCTTTAGCAAAAAGCTTCAAAAAGGTACCAATTGAACCCAAGAAAGTTAAAGACCAAGCAAAGAAACTGTTGGTTAAAATGAACCTGGCACACTTGTCTCGGCGAATAGACAAGAACAAGGGAGAACACCTAGAAGTCTTCTTCATGATAAAGACCCATAAAACCGAACTTCCTTTCCGTACAGTGGTGTCTGAACGAAACACCTGGCAGCATGTTGCGTCCGGGTTTTTGCAGAAGAGCTTAACAAGGCTCCGTATAGTGGATCCCTTCAAAGTAAGAAACTCGGAAGACGTCGTCGATTATCTACGCACAGGTGAACTTCAATCATGCACAGCGTTCAGTGTCGATGTTAAGGATTTATATTATTCTCTTCCGCAAGATGAACTGATGAACGTTGTGAAAGAATGTATCATGGATAACGATGAGCTGGAGTATAGAAATGCGAGCGGAATTTCTGTTGAAAGCTTTCTCGAACTGTTGTTTTTTTACCTACGCTCTACTTTTATTGTCTGGGAGGGGGACGTCATGGTTCAGAAACAGGGGGTTTGCATAGGTTCCCAGATCGCCCCAACACTTAGTGAGATTTTCTTGGCCGGGTTGTCCGAGCACTCGAGAGAACTTTGGCAACAACCGTGGTTGAGTGCGTCAGGTATGTTGACGACTACCTGATAGTCATCAGGTCGCAGGCAATCCTTAGGAAGGTTACCGATATTCTCGCCTCGTTCGAAAAGGAAGCAATGGGTCTCAGCTTCACCCATGAGATGCCGACTAACCAAAGAATACAGTTTTTAGACTTGCTGTTAACCTTCACAAACCATCACATATGCTGGTAATATCAACCCAGATCGAACAAACCGGTTTTGAATTACGCTTCGGCGCATTCGAAGCTAGTGAAAAGAGGCATAGCTACGACATGTTTAGGATCCGCTATCAAAAAATCCTGCCCCCACCTTGCCAGTCTGAGCTTTTCGCAACAGCTCGACCGTCTTAAGAACGCCGGCTTTCCGCAAACCACCCTTATCTCAGTATGCGAACAGCTTGTAAAAAAGATTAAGAAAGTAGTAATTCATCGGCCACAGAATCAAACAGAAAATAAGTTTGCAGTAATCGCCTACGTTCATCAGGTCGCCCATGGGATAAAAAAGGCAGCAGGGCGATACGGCGTGCGGGTGGTCTTTTCCGCAAACAACTCGTTGAATAAGATGTGTAATCTAGTAAATAAACCTAGATCGGCGGGCAAAGATACATGCACTATGAAGCACAAAATGCAGTTCGTGCCATGCACGATGGGGGTGGTTTATGCAATCACACTGTCATGTGGAAAGAAGTATTTTGGCCAGACGGGACGGTGCATTAATGTTCGTCTCAGGGAGCACCACACAGCCGTCAAAAATCACGCCAGCACGAACTTAGCCATACATTGTTGAACGTGCCATTGTGAGCCAATGCTTCATGAAACACGGGTAATATACAGAAATTTTAACCAAACCTTTCGCGAAATTGTGGAAGCATACCACGTACATATAAATCAGAGCGCATGCGTCAGCCAAACTTCGGTTGCTCTGCATAATAAAGAAGTGCAGTTTTTGAAACATGTAATCAAATGAATCGCTATCACGACAGACACGCGCCACGTGATCATTTTTTTGTGTGTATTTATTTACTGCATGTGTGATGAAATAAATCAGTTGTCAGTCAGCGCTTGTTTGTGTACGTTTCTCTCAGTCCTCAGTCCGGGTCTCGCTGCCCTCAGCAAACGATGGTCAACTACCAACTCGCCCAACTTGCCGTTTTGAAAACTTTGCTTTGCTCTAAACCAAAAATTGAAATGAGTAATTTTCCTGAAACCTAGGTAGGGATTCTTATTGCTGTTTTTGTATTGTAGCTTCGTATAATCTATTTTTCAATGCGCTTTCACACAAGCGTCAATTTGTCTCGCTGGCTGTTTGCGCTTGCTAAAGTATTTTGGAACCAGCACTGCAATATGTTGAGTATCCTCTTAGCGACAACGTAATAAATGTAATATCGATGAAAAGTTCATTCAAACAAAGCTAATGTTTTTTCCTTGAATTTATTTTTACAATATACCATGCAGCACAAAACATTCGTATATTCAATTAGAAAATTTACGTTGAGGCGGTCGCTGTAGTAATATCTTCACAACGCCGGAGCTATTGGATTTGCAGGTCTTAGTTTTTTGCTATATATAATTTTAAGATTGCCTACCTGAAACGCAATGAATGGTTGTTTGGGTATTGAGGTTTAACGTCCCAAGGGGACTCAGGCTACGATTGACGCCATAATGGAAACCTCAGGATAATTGGACACTTTTTCAATAGCGGAATGAGAACGCGCAGGAAGTCGTTGCGCTGTTTCAAAAAGGTTCAAATACTGTCACCAGCAAGCCCAGTCTTCTATCCTTTTACAGTATACCATTGAATAAATTCGATCATGTATTTCTCGTGCACTAAAATCCACAGTATACGAGCCTCTAGCATCTCACTTCCAACAAAACGTGATCACCATGCCCGGCATCGAAATAGTACAGAAAAGTTAGTACTTCATTCGACAAGCACGCACGTCTGCAGAGTGTGAGTCATAACATTTAACGATAAAGATGATAAAGAACACTGCTAAGCCAACAGAGACAGTACGCACGCATGGCACTCAATCGTGTGGCTCATGGACACTCATATACATAACCATCAAACTACATGATTTTCAAACAGCCGAATGTCTACTGCCTTTCACACACATATAGGATGACACACATAATAAGCGTAGTTAATATGCACATACCGCTGCTGAGGTCTGCCAAAGCCTAACTGGGTGTGGTGGTTAGATATTTTTCAGCAGCCTTTATATACTGTGACCATCCTGCATGCGCATCCGTGTGTATGTCGTGTGTGCCAGGCGGAAGAAAATGTGCAGAGAATTATGGGGAAAAAACGACACACATGATTCTGAAATAAACGCGGAACGCTTTTTCATCGCGAAAAGCAATGGGACGAAATACCTCTATCAAATAAACTTCCAAGAAAATCATATGCAAAAGAGGTTATCTGTCAAATGCAAAAAGAAAACTAAACGCAGATCTCTTGCTATTGCATTCTTATGTCAACGAATAATTAATCGTTAATGCTACGTTCGCCTACAAAAATATTAGTCAAACTAAGTCTTATTCATGTTAATATGTATAGGGATGTAGTGGTTAATCCAGCGAATCATCTTTTGGGCGTGTACTGTGAGGCTCCGTTTCGTAGTGAGCAACTGCTTCTAGTGCAGTTACGACTGGGCACTACATGTCCGTCCGTAGAAGGCAGCATCTCTTACAATTCAATGACTTATAGTGTTTGCAAGGAATTAACTAGCAACGTGGTAATAAGCATAAGCGCTGCTTTGAAGCTCCATGTGGGATTTTTGCATACTCAGGTAGCTACACGGAAAATAAATCAATTAAGAAAAAACTTTTTACGAGAATCACTAACGAAAAGAAAACACTGCTATTTGCGTATTCTACTGGTGATCAAGTTTCCGATGTTGAGCACTACAAATACTTCGGATTGCTAATTACCAACAAACTCACCTGGTACACTCACCTAGATAATGTTGTAGCCAATGCCCTGAGGTAGTTGTTCTTTTTAAGGCGTACACTCAAGTTAGCTACCCCTCAAGTGCGTTTGCTTGCCTACAAATCAATTATCCGCCCTATTTTAGAGTATGCCGTGATAATCTGGGACTCCTACACAAAATCGAACATCGAAAAATTAAAATACAGAAAAAGGGCTCTAAGCTTCACTTACAACTCATATGGTCGCAGCTCTATTACCGAATTGGTAAAAAAGGTAAACTGCCAGCTGTTACTGAAAGAATTCGTGTTTGTAGACTGAAGTTATGTTATCAGTTGGTAAATGGTCATTACAAAACTAACACATCAACTACCATGATTCCCTCTACAGGTTACGCAACTGAAGCCGACATTCACAAACAATCGAGCGTTTAATGCAAAGAACCAATTCGTTTAAATGTTCTTCCTTTCCTCGTACAAAAACGATTGGAATAACCTGTCTAACGAAACTGTAACCAAAAAATCTTTGGTATCTTTTGGAGAGCATTTGATCTGAAATATTCTGTAACCTGTTCTGACTGTATTTACTTGTTTGTTGTTCTTTGTTGTCCAAATGTACCTTTCTTATGTGTATGTACCACTCTGCTATGGTCTAAGTTAGACCGCAGCATTTATAAATAAATATATGAATGCACACGAGAACGCGCTACACGGAAGCTCGCCGTATTAAACAAAGGACCGAACCTAGTTGCAAGAGCCACGTTGGGCGACAACTGTGAGTATTGCGCTTGCAGTGACGATAGCGAAAGCCATGGAGGAGACGGCGAGTGAAGGGACTGAATGTGGAGTTGAATATGAACACGCATCTCTCAAGGACCAAGGAGAGGATTGTTTAAAAATATGACTGCTCTACCGAAACGTCCAGGAAGCTTCACTAGATTTATAAAGGCGACACCCGCAATCTCGAGCGACGCATCTAGCAGTGCAGATGATCTAATAAATTAGGACAGTTGTGAGGCATGCGCCAAGGTTAATTCATGTAACGTAACACAGGTTCTGGTAGAGTCGAGACGGGCGCCTAGGTAAGTTTACGCACTGCCCGCACGCGTGTAATAGGTGCGGTCACAGGCTGCCGCTGTAACGCGACGGGGAGAGATCGACTTAACTCCATGGCAACGACAGTGCCAAGCTCTGTCGGCGGAAAAAAAGGACGGCTTTTAAATCAAGTGCACCAGAGAAAGCTAACGGGAGACGTACACACGCACTTAGTATGATCCGCTCAAACAATGGGAAGTGCTTTGAGGCAACAAGACAGCAGTGAGTCGGCATTTGGTGGTGGCTGCCTAGTTACGATGTGCTGCTTCTTCAGCTCATCGCAGATCTGGAACAGAGTAGCACTACGGCGACAGCACCCCTCTTCTAGCCAGACATATCAGGACTGTAACGTTGTCCATGTCTCTTAAGATGAGCTGAACTTCATACGATTTCGGCATGGTAGCGGTGGCGCACATGCAAAAGTCCAGTGCGTCTTCTGTGTGGAGTTTGAATGTTTTGACAGGTTGCTGTACTCATGTACGAGCAGTTTTCGGAAATATGATTTACCGAATACTTGAAGAACGATGTGTTGAATGCTACTGATGCTTTTGTCAACCTGGTACTCGATCTGGGCAAGCGTTTTTAAGCGAACCTTGTTGTCACTCACAGACATCGGTGGAGTCGTGCGCGGAAAGCCCGACGCTGGCGAGCGTACAAAAATGCGGCCCTCGAAGTGCGCAGGTCACATTGTATTTGTATACGCCGTTTTCGAATAATTTATGATGTATCGATCGTGGGATTATCGATCGTGGGATTATCGATCGTGGGATCAATCATTTCTAATATGGCAATCTGATCTTTCATCGACTTGACGTGTTATTTCACGTTGCCACACTTAATTGTTGCGATGTTTAGCACGCGGATGAAGGTCCAATTCCCGGCATGGAGGAAGGAAAGATTTGTGAGGGAGCATGCGCTAACACGATAAAAAGAAAGAAAAAGAGGTAGCACGTCAAGCAGGCGAACACCAAGCCTTGCCTGCATCGAATTTCCCGATAAGGCTAGGGTTCCTGAACTTGGCGGCGTCATAAAACATTTTAAGGGCACTCACCCGCTTAAAACTATGGGTGTGCGAATAATTACATTTGATGTCGAATCGAATTCGAATCGAATAGTGCCGAATAGTGGCCAAAAATATCGAATATCGAATCGAGTATCGAATACAAAAGATATTATTAATAATTGAAAGAAAGAATATCCTCGAGCACATAACGCGGTGTGTTACAGCTACCGAAAGACTACAAACTGTCATGCGGAAACACAAATTGTTCCACATGACCTGGCTTCAGGCTCTCTCGCCGTGATGTTACAATGTTTCCTGCCGTTCAAAACATGCGCTCACTGGCCACCTCTGTAGCAGGGATGGGAGAGTATCGCAAAGCAATTTTGGCGTTTCCTGAATAAAATGCAGCTCCTTGTTCTTTCCAGTATTTCAAAAGATCATCCTTTCTTAGGATCAGGGGCTCATTGAAGTTATTATTATTTTACGCTAGCAGTTCGACAGTCTCACTGGGCTTTAAAATGCACGTGCGCTCGCTTTTGAACCAGAGAATCGAGAAAAGTTTCAACGGTAAGCCCACTGTAACGACGTTAGCGTTAGTTTTAGCCCCCCCCCCCCCAACAAAGTTGCGCCATTGGCATTTGTTGCGGTTTAGATATTCGTCCAGTCAAAATATTCGAAATTTCGAGTACTAGCTTTTTGAAAGTCGAATCGAATTATTCAATTAGGTAATATTCGATTCGAATTCGAAACTCGAATATTCGCTCACCCCTAAATAAAACCAATTCTTTGAGGTCCGTATTTTCGGTGTCGCTGAACGCCTGCGGATCGCGTTTTCGAGCAAACCGCGCTACAGAGACCAACTGAGGCGTCGGCGTGTGTGCGTCCAAAGCCATGATCGGCATAAGCAAGCGGGTTTGATTCTGTAGGTCGCAAGTGATGAGGAACTCGAGCAACCTTCATCTATTCATTTGAGTATTATCGGTAGCGTGATTCCGAAAATGCCAGTGCCTGCTGGAGCGCAGAACGAGCGTGATTTACCTCTAGAAAGGCAGCAGCATGAGCACAGCGCTGGCGATTTCGCTACACGGATGCATGTGTTCAGAAGCTTCTGTTCTGGCATTTTACTGAAGAGCTCGCCTTCAGTTGAAGGTACTATGTCTTCGTCGGAAATCACACCATTACGTGTCATGGTGGCGTTGCAGGTAAGTTGCGATGCTTCGAACCACAAGGAAGCGTAATTCCATGGCACCAAAATGGAGAGAACGCTTCTCAATTTAGATGTAGGTGCACCTTAAAGATCATGTGGTCGAAATTGTGTCAGAGTACTCTACTATCACGTTCTTTATAGTATCTACGCCCTGGGACGTAAAGCAGAGTTACATAAAGAGGTCACGCCTGTGAAGGTGTTCAATGTGTGGTTTGCGCTTACCGAGAGCGGCATCACTAACATGTTACAAAGGTTATTTGTAGGACTTTCCCGTGTTCAATTAACAGATCCCCAGTTGCTATCGTGATGACGTCGTAGTGTTGTGTCCAGGAAATGAATAGGAAGCGAAGTTGTGTCCAGGAAATGAATAGTCAAAATAGAAGCAATACGCGCTGTACACACTGAATGTGGCCGTCACAGTTGTCGGCCGTTCGTAACCTATTAGCACAGCCGCGTCCACAACTGTGTAGATTGCGCGAGCAACCTGCTTTGCTCTGCAGGGTGGCACCTTGCGACAGTTTCGGGCTCTGACGTGGTGTGCCCAGGAGCATATGCGTGGCCTAACAGACATACAGATCTGCGCAGATCGCTTGAAAACAGAACTTATGTTGCTAAGCGCCTTTGTTTTGCCGGTTGTGCGCATTACCTGAGGTCATCACCCTTTCATGTGGCCACGTATATCGGAACAGCCAGAAAGCGAGCATCATAGTAAAACTTGTTGTTGGGCTAGTTGGTAAATGCTTACTGAAATACAATATGAAGCGTATCGTCGCAGAAGAATTTAAGATAGAACGAAAAAGGGCGTCACACGCAACTAACTTTATTCTCAGAACATCAGCGACATATTTAGTCATAGCAACCGTGCGCGCGCACATCGCCTCAAAGGCTCGACGAAATACACGCGATAACAATGACAGAAAACGACTTAATCGAAAAACGATTCGAAGAAACTAAATTCACCACCACGCAGAACAACATAGCTGTCACTTACACACACATCTCTCTTCTTTTTAATGTGGTATGCTTCCATAATTTCAGGCGCTAGGTGTATCATTACTCTTTCGAAGAACGGATACACTGGAAAACCCAGGCTCACACTTGCAGGAACCGCAATGCACGAGAAAATGTATATAAAGCAGAGTTACATAAAGAGGGACATAAAGGGACAAAGGGCTCGACAGCACTCAAGACATGCGGACGCATAATCCTCTCGTCTTTTTCGTGCAGCTGATCACATCCTTGCTTCTGATACCAGCCAAGAATGGGGGACCACGTCACGAGGCCCAACTTATTTTGCCACATCCAGACATCGACTATGATAGCCATGCGCCAGTGACGCTGCCTCCCTCGGAACACCACCCACCCGCCACAGCGACATCGAGCGCCTTCGAGTGCCCAAGCTTCACCCAAGCGGCGAAACCGGCACTGGACTGCTTAAAAGCCGCTGACGGTCTTCAGTGGGACAAAGGGCTCGACAGCACTCAAGACATGCGGACGCATAATCCTCTCGTCTTTTTCGTGCAGGTGAGGAAGCGTTTCGGAAAATGTTTTCATTCTAATGAGCTGTGCTTAGTTGTGCTGCCGAGCCCGAGGCTGCTGTGTTCAATGATTAGTGATGCTGTATGCCTTGTCAAACTATTACTGCTTGCCGGTGATATTGAGAGCAACCCGGGACCCGATATGGCTCAGCTTTCCAAACAGCTACAGCTCATTGCTAATGATATAAAGGAAATAAAAGAACAACGGTTGTCCGCGATTGATAAAAAACTGGAAAAACTGACTGCGCTTGAGGACACTCTGACGCGCTGTTCAAATGAAGTCACAAAATTGCAAAAAATTGTGCAGACGTTAGACCTAAAGGTGGATGACCTGGAAAACCGTTCCAGAAGAAATAACTTGCTGATCTATGGTGTACAAGAGAGCGATGACGAAACTGGTCAACAGCTCGAGACATGTGTTAAAGATGAAATTCTGAGGAATATACTTAAGGTCGAGAATGTTACGATAGAAAGAATCCATAGGCTAGGAAAACCTAGTAAAAAGCCGAGGCCAATCATCCTCAAACTGCTTGACTCTCGCGACAAAGCCAGAGTCCTAAAGAACTGTTTTAAGCTAAAGGGTACGAATTATGGAATCGGCGAAGACTTCTCAGCTCGCGTACGTGATATTAGAAGTAAACTTTGGCACTTCGCTAAGGAGCATAGGGCATCTGGAGCAAAGGTATCTCTGGTTGTTGACAAACTGCGACTAAATGGAGAGCTTTACCGTTGGGACGATACTAAAAACGATGCAGTCCCTTTAAAGGACGAATGCAATCAGCAGCTAAACGAGCAAAACGTAGCATCGAAGCAGCGCCCACGACGGCAGAAATAAGCTTCATCAACCTAAACGCTCGCAGCATTGTCAACAAGGTCGATGCCCTTGAATCGTTGCTACTATGCCTCAAACCTGACTTCGTCGCACTGACAGAGACGTGGCTTACGAGCGACGTTAGAGATGACGAGGTGACGCCCCCTAATTATGCAATAATTCGTAAAGACCGACAGTCACGTGGGGGAGGTGTAGCCATTCTTATAAACAAGAAAATAAAATTTCAGGTGCTCTCCGATGTCGTAGATGCGGAAGCAATCTTCTGCAGGCTCCTTTTGGGTGCATGTACCGTCATTGTGGGTTGCGTCTATCGGAGCCCTACAGCAGATGCTGACGTCATTAGAACCCTTCACAGCTTTTTGTTGCATCATGCGTCTAAGAGGAGGCTAATCTTGTTGGGCGATTTTAACATGCCTGATATTAACTGGCAAACGTTGCACTCTTCCTCGGTTTCTTCCGAACTTTTCCTTGATACTATGTTTAATCTTAATTTGTCGCAAATAGTAACTCAACCTACGCGTACATTCGGGGCTTCATCTAACATTCTAGATTTAATATTTCTTAGTGAACATTTCCCATCTGATCGAGCGAAAATTGACGTCATGGATGGTATAGCGGACCATAAACTTACCTTTTTGTAGTATACCTATTCGCGGCACTATAGCTTACCTGAATATCCCAACTACTTATCACGATTTCTGTAGTGCCGACGACACCAGCATTCTTGATCACCTCATGGACCAATTTCCTACTTTTCTAGAGCTATCCAATATCGCAACCTCAGACATTGAACAATTATGGCATAGATTCAAGGAAATTGTAATCTTTTGTTTAACCAATTTTGTACCTATGAAAACAAAGAAGGCAAGGAAAAACAATCCGTGGATTAATCGCGACGTCATTCATGCTAAACGTAAGGTAAAACGTTTAAGGAAGAAATGGAAAGCTAATCACGACAGCATATCTCGAGAAGTCATTTCCGCTGCCATTCGTAACATGAAAAGTCAAATAAAGGCGTCTAAAGCGAATTACTTTAACAATACCCTTTCCAACTTCCTAAAGGCTTCCCCTCAGAAGTTCTGGAATTATTTTAAACCCAAAAACCAAAGCGAGCACCCAGCTTCCTCAGAAGACAACCTCTGTAGAGCGAATCTTTTTAATGAATATTTCCAATCAGTTTTTACCGTGGATGATGGAAACATTCCACACGTTCACCCAAGCAACCGAACACGCTTAGAAGCACCTGTTGTAACCGAACCTGGTCTGCTTAGACTCTTACTCAATATTGACACTAAAAAAGGACTGGGACCGGATAACATACCTAATATATTCCTAAAGAAATATGCTGAATGGTTAGCCAAATACCTGTGCTTAATTTTTAACAAATCCTTATCAACCTGTACATTACCACAAGATTGGAAAGTCGCAAAAATCATTCCAGTACATAAATCCGGTATCAAAGCGGAGGTCTCTAATTATAGGCCCATCTCCCTAACGAGCACAGTCAGTAAACTCCTCGAACACATAGTACTTAAAAGCATAACAACATACCTCGAAGAAAATAACATCCTTTCACCTTACCAACACGGATTCCGAAAAGGTCTATCCACTGTCACCCAGCTTGTTGAGCTAATCCACGACATATCATTCAGCATCGATAACCGAAAACAAATAGATCTTCTCCTACTAGACTTTTCGAAAGCTTTCGATCGTGTCTCACACAATAAACTCATGACTAAAGTTGAATCAACTCTAGGAAACGGACCCATCATTTCCTGGATACAAGATTACCTTACCAACCGTCTACAGTTTGTAGAAATTAACCATCAGGCATCCTCTCTTTCTCCCGTCACATCTGGTGTGCCTCAGGGCTGTGTACTGGCTCCAATTCTTTTCCTAATTTTTATCAATGATCTGCCATCTAACATAGGCGTTAAAATTAGATTGTTTGCAGACGATTGTATACTTTATCATGAAATTAACTATACCGAAGACCACGTAATTTTAAATGAAGCCCTGCACTCAGTTTCCAAATGGTGTACTGATTGGCAAATGACCCTTAACGTTAAAAAATCAGCTGCCCTAACAATTACCAGAAAAAGACACATATCTGAATTCGCATACACCGCAAATAACATTCAGCTAGCTCGAGTTCAAGAACACAAATATCTTGGTTTGTTACTTACACACGACCTTAGATGGGACTCCCACATTAACACCATTACATCAACTGCCTTAAAAAAGCTCTTTTTCCTCAGAAGACACCTCCGTCTTGCGCCATCCGACATCAAGCTTTTGGCATATAAAACTTTTATCCGAACAGTTCTCGAATATGCTAACATTGCATGGTTTCCGTACACGAAACATAACATTCATAGACTAGAAAAGATCCAAAGAAAGGCCATTAGATTTGTATTTAACAAATATAAAATTTCAGACTCACCTACGGATTTACTAAAACGCGCTGGCCTTCTTACCCTTGAAAATAGAGCCAAAGTAGCGAGATTGAAATTCATGCACCAACTCCTTCACAACCAGCTAAACATCGACACTACTACATATATTTCGATAAACACAGCAAGACCTACACGTAACAAACACTCAATAACGCTAACTGAATATACACACCAATCTAACTGCTTTAAATACTCTTACTTCCCGAGAGCGATAATAGACTGGAATGAACTTGACCCATCAATTGCTAACACTCTCTCACTAGACAGCTTCTCCACGACAATCGAGGAAGCTTTACTAACATAGCACGGTTAAGTTACTTTATCACCTTACTTATTTTGTGATCACAACAATTTATCCACTAGTGTGTTCTGCTTATCTCTTATGTTTCTATTGGAATAGCCGTTATATTGTATAACGTGTATTTAACTATGCTTGTATTTATGTATTTATTGCGTATTGCTGTACTACCTACTGTAATCTGTTGCTGTGTCTATATATTACTATTTAAGTTATCACTTTATGTCACTTTGTGAACGATTGTTAATGATTTCATTTTCTGATTGTTCCTGTTGCTGTAACCCCCCTTTCCCTGCCTTGATCTCATATGAGATTGGCAGTATTTCTAAATAAATAAATAAAAGATAGGATGACCTTATTTTTAGGTCTGGCGGTCCCATGCCGCCAATTTCCCACAGGGTGGGTGCCCTCCCAAGCGTCTATAAACCTCGTTCTGCCGAGCACCAGGCCGGAAATGAGTATGTACCTATTTTACCGGTAGGTATCCAGCAGCAGCAATTCTCTGCTTCCCATAGCAGCAGTGGATGCTCAACTATTTTACCAAGGCTGTGGCAGGTTAAGGTGCGCCCAGGGGCGTTCGCAAACCTTATGGTGCCACCTTTCGAGATCAGTACCCATGGAAAACCGAGCGCCAGGTAGGCGTACTCCTCTGCCCCTTGGTAAAAACCGGTGGGTTTCCGGTCGGCACTGGGAATCGAACCCGGTACCCCCCGCATTGGAAGCGGACGCTCAACCATGTAGCCACCGCTGCGGTTGCTAGGGTTGCTACGGTTGCTACGGCCGTAGTTGCCATTGTTGCTATGGCTATACATGTCGCTGATGTTCCGAGAATAAAGTTAGTTGCGAGTGACGCCCTTTTCTGTTCTGTCGTAAATTCTTCATCGACGGTACGCGTCTTTTTTGTATATCAGAATGCGAGCATCGCTTGTTTAGAAAGAGGCGGGCGTTTGCGTCATGGAGATGGCGCAAGCTTCCCGATGCCGAATGCATATTTGGTTAAAGAACAGCCAAGATCAAATTATGGGTGCTGATTTGGGCATTGTCAAATTCCGCCATATTGTCATATGCCGCCTTCGGTCAGCTTTTGATTAGCCCAGAGGGCTGCTACGGCCTATCTGACTGACTTCAATTGCCGCCATTACAAATTTTGATAACATGGCGGAATTCGACAGCGTCCAGAACAGCACCCTATCTTGGTCGCGAAACTTGGCACGAAAACTGGTCGAAAACCAATTCCCACAGACTACAACGCCTGCCGTACGATTCAAGTGCGGCTTTGAGGAGGGGACAAATAACAAAAGCCAAAAACTCAAGTCACTTTTTTTTTCGGATACCTTTACAGCGGCTTCTGGGAGCCAAGCCGCTTCCCATCGAACCTCCCTCCACGCAACGACTCGATGATGACCGTTCTGATGTTTCGTTATTTTCTGAGAGTAATAAGACTATATTTCTTCCGGCATCACCGCATTTGTTGATATTCATGCTGTCACTGCCTTCGTCGACACCGGTGCCGATAATTCAGATATTAGCGGAGCCCTGGCGCCTAAACTGAGGAAAGTTACCACCCTATGGCAAGGACTCCGCTGCACATGGCAAGTTGCCATCTGGTGAGGCCGACTGGAATGTGCACAGCACGTATTCGGATACGTGCATTTACGTTCACAGGGTTCTTCCTAGTATTACCTGTGTGCTGTCGTCCGCTCATTTGGGGCTGGACTTTCTTCGCGAGTACAGCGGAAATATTGATCTACGCGAGTTGCTGGTGTTGTTCGATGACCCCTTTCATCCTGAAGCTGATACCACCCACTTCTCACAGACAGCCCTATGCGTATGCGCCGAATCTGTGACTCTGCCTCATCGCAGCAGCCTCTTTGTCAGCGTTGAATGTGAGCAGGACATCCCCGACACTGTTATCGTGGGGAAAATTTGTCTCTGCTTCTTGCACAAGAAATCTGCGTTGTCCGAGGTGTTAACCAGCCCAGAACAAGACAGGCTTGCATACTAGTCGCGAACTTCAGCGAGGAGTATCGTCATCTTACAAGACGCACCACGATCGCGTACCTTGAAGAGATTTCCAAGGTCTCGGGTCCCTCAACATTAGCTGCTCTTTGGTCGTGCGACCATTCAGCCATGGCATTCGCGAGCACCCTCGAAGTAAACCAGGGTCTACCTTCAGCACAACGGGAACGTCTTTTGGATATACTCGATTCAATTCGAGATCGGTTTTCTACAACCTCGAAGGTCAACCAGACGCCGCTTGGCAAGCGTGGAATCATCACCGAGCCTACCCAGAGACCCGTTTGACAACATTCCTACAGGGTGTAGCAAAAGGAACAAGACGCTATACGTCAGTAAGTCCAGAAGGTGCTCAAGGACGACGTCATCCAGCCATCGACCAGTCCCTGGGCTTGCCCTGTTGTGTTAGTAAAGAAACAAAAGATGGCACCTTGAGCTTTTGCGTCGATTATCGAAAGTTTAGAAAGATCGGGAAGAAAGACGTTTATTCTTCACACCGAATCCATGACTCTTTGGACCGTATACGGAACGCTCGATACTTTTCTTCGCACTCACGCTCGTCAATCGTAGTTGACGAGCGTGAGTGCGAAAAGACGGATTTCATTACTCCTGGCGACCCATACGAGTTCAAAGTCCTTCCTTTCCGCTTATGCTCGGCGACAGCTACCTTTAAAAAAATGATGGACATAGTTCTTTCTGGGCTGAAATGGCAATCATGTCTTGTCTACAGTCTTGTCTACCTAGACGAAGTGGTGGTCTTCTCAGACACGTTTGAACAGTACATCCAGCGCCTACAGACAGTTCTTCAGGTGATTCGAACAACTGGACTTTCTCTCAAATCCGAGAACTGTCATTTTGCTTAGGAGGAACTCAAGTTGTGCAGTTACGTTGTGAGCCACGCTGGTATCCGCCCAGACCCTCAGAAAACTAGCGCCGTCGCCGCATTTCCCGTACTGATAAACAAATACTGTCACGTGGTCGTGACGTCGACGAACACAGCAGTCGGCGTTTGTAGGATGAAACTGTTTATTTGGCCGAACTTGTGGCCGGAAGATGAGAACTAGAACTACAGCAATGCACGCTGTACAATGATAGCGGCGAACAGGGCGTCGTCCGTCGATCAACTGACAAGCGGTCAAGCGCGTCGGCTTTTATACAGGCGCTATCGAACTTTCCAGCGATATCGCTGGTGGTTGCGCAATCTCTAGAATGAGCTCGAGCGTTCGCGTCTTGCGCGCAATCTTAACAAAATCATCTATAGCAATCGTGAAGCTTCTCGAAAAATGAGGCGCGGTTTGCGCTGAGCGTTGCCAACAGCCTTTGTGGGCGAATGCAGCAAAAAGTGATAAGAAACGTACGTGGCAATGCCCCCCTCTGAAAACGCATCGTCCCGATGCTTAAAAACAGAACATGAATACATGCAATACTAAACAGAACTAAGCACACAAACATTAGAGTCCTCAGGTGCGTTAACGAGCATAGTACGGTTTAAGGCGCACCACGTGCACGACCTCGGGTCGAGCTCGGCGCCTCTGAGAGTTCGTGGTGCCGTCGGGGACAACCTCGTAGTCGAGTGCGCCGAGACGTCGAAGTACCCTGTACGGTCCGAAGTATCGTCGAAGAAGCTTCTCGCTCAGTCCGCGTCGTCGTATTGGCGTCCAGACCCAGACACGGTCGCCGGGCTGGTACTCCACGAAGCGTCGTCGAAGATTGTAGCGACGGCTGTCGGTGTGCTACTGGGCCTTGATGCGCAGGCGGGCGAGCTGTCGAGCTTCTTCGGCACGTTGTAAGTAAGCGGCGGCGTCGAGGTTTTCTTCGTCGGTGACGTTCGGTAGCATGGCGTCGAGTGTCGTCGCCGGGCTCCTTCCGTAGACCAACTTGTACGGCGTCATCTGCGTCGTTTCTTGGACGGCCGTGTTGTAAGCGAAGGTCACGTACGGAAGGACGGCATCCCACGTCTTGTGCTCAACGTCGACGTACATGGCCAGCATGTCGGCGATTGTCTTATTTAGACGCTCGGTGAGGCCATTGGTCTGCGGGTGGTAGGCGGTGGTGCGGCGGTGGCTCGTCTCGCTGTATTTGAAAATCGCCTGAGATAGGTCCGCAGTAAAGGCGGTACCTCTGTCTGTGATGAGGACCTCTGGGGCGCCATGTCGCAAGACGATGTTCTCCACGAAGAATTTGGCCACCTCGGCGGCGCTGCCTTTGGGCAAGGCCTTTGCCTCGGCGTAGCGGGTGAGGTAGTCAGTTGCTACGACGATCCACTTATTGCCGGAATTCGACGTCGGGAACGGCCCCAGTAGGTCCATCCCGATTTGCTGGAACGGCCGGTGAGGTGGTTCGATTGGCTGCAGAAGTCCCGCTGGCCTAGTCGGCGGTGTCTTCCGTCGCTGGCAGTCTCGGCAAGTCTTAACGTAGTGGGCGACGTCGGCAGCAAGGCGTGGCCAGTAGTATTTTCCCTGTATTCTGGCGAGCGTGCGGGAAACACCAAGGTGTCCAGCCGTCGGGTCGTCGTGTAGGGCCTGGAGGACTTCTGGTCGCAATGATGAGGGCACGACAAGAAGGTAGTCGGTTCGAAGTGGCGAGAAGTTCTTCTTCAGGAGAACGCCGTTCCGTAAGAAAAACGACGGCAGTCCTCGCTTGAATACCTTCGGAACAACGGCGGTCTTGCACTCGAGGTACTCCATAAGGCCTCGCAGTTCCGCGTCGGCTCGTTGCCTTTCGGCGAAGTCATCGGTACTTATAGTTCCGAGGAAGCAGTCATCGTCGTCGTCTTGCGGCGGCGCGTCGACGGCGGCACGAGACAGGCAGTCGGCGTCGGAGTGTTTTCGTCCGGACTTGTACACGACGGTAATGTCGAATTCTTGAAGCCTCAAACTCCATCGTGCGAGACGACCTGAAGGGTCCTTCAAGTTAGCTAGCCAACATAAGGCGTGATGGTCACTGACAACTTTGAAGGGCCTGCCATAGAGGTAGGGGCGAAACTTTGACGTAGCCCAGATGATGGCAAGGCATTCCTTTTCTGTTGTGGAATAGTTGGCTTCTGCCTTGGATAGTGACCGGCTAGCATAACTGATGACCCTTTCCTGCCCGTCAGTCTTCTGCACAAGGACGGCGCCGAGTCCTACGCTGCTTGCGTCGGTGTGGATTTCCGTATCGGCGCAATCGTCGAAATGCGCAAGTATGGGTGGCGTCTGCAGGCGTCGTTTAAGTTCTTGAAAGGCTTGCACTTGCGCCGTTTCCCACCTGAATTCCACGTTAGTCTTCGTGAGAAGCGTCAGTGGTTCGGCGATTCGTGAAAAGTTTTTGACGAAGCGTCTGTAATAGGCGCATAAGCCGAGAAATCGGCGCACGGCCTTCTTGTCGGTGGGTGGCGCGAAGTCGGCGATGGCAGCTGTTTTCCGCGGGTCTGGGCGCACTCCAGACTTGCCGATCACATGACCCAGAAACAAGAGCTCGTCATACGCGAATCGGCACTTTTCTGGCTTCAAGGTCAGTCCCGAGGTCTTGATTGCTTGAAGTACTGCCTCAAGCCGCCGGAGATGCTCGTCGAAGGTCGAGGAAAACACGACGACGTCGTCCAAATACACAAGGCACGACTGCCACTTCAATCCGGCCAGTACGGTGTCCATGACGCGCTGGAACGTCGCAGGTGCCGAGCAAAGACCGAAAGGCATGACCTTGAACTCAAAGAGGCCGTCGGGTGTTATAAAAGCGGTCTTTTCTCGGTCTCTTTCGTCTACTTCGATCTGCCAATAGCCGGTCTTGAGGTCCATCGACGAAAAGTACGTCGCGTTGTGAAGTCGATCCAGGGTGTCGTCTATCCGTGGGAGGGGGTACACGTCCTTCTTCGTGATCTTGTTCAGGCGCCGGTAATCAACGCAGAAGCGCAGTGTCCCGTCCTTCTTCTTCACTAACACCACGGGTGACGCCCAGGGGCTCTTGGACGGCTGGATGATGTTGTCGCGTAACATCTCGTCGACTTGTCTCTTTATCGCGTCGCGTTCTCGAGTCGAAACTCTGTAGGGGCTCTGACGGAGTGGTCGAGAATTTTCTTCTGTTATAATGCGATGCTTAGCAAGGGGCGTTTGTCGGACCCGCGATGACGACGAGAAACAGTCCTTGTATTGCAGGAGCAGCGTTTTGAGCTGGCCTTGCTTGACCTTCGGAAGGCTCGGGTTAACGTCGAAATCTGGTTCGGGACCTCGATTCGTCGAAGCAGGTTCGGCAGCATCGAAGAGGGCGAAAGCATTGCTGGCGGCCACACATTCGTCGATGTAGGCAACCGTCGTACCAATGTTGAGGTGCCTATATTCGTGGCTAAAGTTCGTCAACACTACCTTTGCTTTGCCATCACGCAGCTCGGCTATGCCTCTTGCGACGCAAACCTGACGGTTCAGGAGTAGGTGCTGATCGCCCTCGATGACACCTTCAAGGTCTGCGGGTTCTTCGGTGCCGACGGAAATAATGACGCTGGAGCGCGGCGGAACGGTCACCTGCTCTTCTATCACATTCAGTGCATGGTTCCGTGGCGTCGCGTGGGGCGGTAGCGCTTTGTCTGAGGTTAGTGTTATCGACTCAGACCTCAGGTCGATGACGGCGCCGTGGTCACTTAGGAAGTCTATTCCAAGTATCACATCTCTGGAGCAGTTTTTTAGGATTACAAAGATCGCAGGATAAGTCTGGTTATTGATGGTGACTCTCGCCGTGCAGACACCAATCGGCGTTATCAGATGGCCTCCAGCGGTCCGGATCTCGGGGCCTTCCCAAGCAGTCTTAACTTTCTTCAACTTTGCTGCGAACGGCCCACTGATGACGGAATAGTCGGCTCCAGTATCGACGAGAGCGGTTACGTTGTGGCCGTCGATCAGAATGTCGAGGTCGCTAGTCCGCCGTCTTGCGTTGCGGTTATGTCGCGGCGTCGGGTCACGGCTACGTCGGTTTGCACCGCTGCTTCCGCGTTGCGTCGTCAGGTCTGCTTCCGGTCGCAAAGTTTCGTCTTCAGGACGCGGTTCGGCGTGCGGCGGGGGCTCAGAACATCGTCGTGGCGTCGTCGTCGACGGCGGAGGATCTTCAGCATATCGTCGTTCAGCAACCGCACCTCCATCGGTTGCTGCCCTTAGTTTTCCGGATACGGGCTAGGCGACCGGCTCCGGTTTGGGCCAGTGTACTGCCGGCGGTGCGGTGAGATGTAACGGCCGGGCGACGGGGAGCGGGAAGGTCGTCGTTCTTGCCACTGTGCTCCGTTGAGGTAGTCGTCGATGTCGCGAGGCCGTTCGCCTGGCTGCGGGCGCGGCGCGTTGACGGCGAAACCGCGTAGCCCCATCTGTCGGTACTGGCAGCGGCGGTACGTGTGGCCGGCCTCCCCGCAGTGGTAGCAGAGCGGTCGGTTGTCAGGGGCACGCCAGACGTCGGTCTTTCGGGGTGTGTAGCGTTGGCCTGTAGGCGGGCGGGATGGCATCGGAGGTGGCGGCGGTGTCTGGCGGCGGAACTGCGGCGGCACGGGGCGTTGGTGATTGCGCGGATTGGCGACAGCATGGCGTGCAACGGCAGCATAGATCATCGCTTCCGGCTCAGGTGGCGACGGTGCAGCAACTCCTAGCGAATGCTGAAGTTCCTCGCGAACGACGTCGGCTATGGAATGGACCTGGGGTTGCGATGCAGGAAACATCCTTCGCAGCTCTTCGCGTACGACCGCCCTGATCGTCTCACGTAGGTCGTCGGAGCCCAGCGCATGTGCTTCCCCGTAGTTCGTCGTCGGCATGCGGCGGTTATACTGCCTAGTGCGAATTGCTAGTGCCTTTTCGATGGTGGTGGCCTCCGAAACGAATTCCGAGACCGTCTTCGGTGGGTTGCGCACAAGTCCGGCGAAAAGTTCTTCCTTCACTCCCCGCATCAGGAATCGGACTTTCTTTTCTTCGGACATGGCGGGGTCGGCATGGCGAAAGAGGCGAGTCATTTCTTCGGTGTACAGTCCGATGTTTTCATTGGGGAGCTGTACACGGGTCTCGAGAAGGGTTTCAGCCCTTTCTTTCCGGATGACGCTCGTGAAGGTGTTCAGGAATCCGGTGCGAAAGAGGTCCCATGATGTTAGCGTGGACTCTCGATTCTCGAACCAGGTCCTTGCGCCATCTTCGAGGGCGAAGTAGACATGGCGTAGCTTCTCGTTGCAGTCCCAGTTGTTGAACGTGGAAACCCGGTCGTATGCCTCCAGCCAGCTTTCTGGATCCTCGCATGGTGATCCGCGGAATGTCGGCGGCTCCCTCGGTTGGTGCATGACGACCGTTGTAGGTGCCCCAGCGGTTGTCATTGTGGCTGTTGTCTTCTTCGCTGTGATCCTGGTCTTGTCCGGTAGGGGTTCGTATTCGGGGGGTAGTCCTTTCTGCCGGCGGCTGGTTCGAGGATCCGGGTTGTCCTTAGAGTCGTCTTCTTCGCGGCTTGGGCTTGGGTCAGCGCTCCGTGGTGGCGTCCGGATCATGAAGCAGCACCTCCACCAGATGTCACGTGGTCGTGACGTCGACGAACACAGCAGTCGGCGTTTGTAGGATGAAACTGTTTATTTGGCCGAACTTGTGGCCGGAAGATGAGAACTAGAACTACAGCAATGCACGCTGTACAATGATAGCGGCGAACAGGGCGTCGTCCGTCGATCAACTGACAAGCGGTCAAGCGCGTCGGCTTTTATACAGGCGCTATCGAACTTTCCAGCGATATCGCTGGTGGTTGCGCAATCTCTAGAATGAGCTCGAGCGTTCGCGTCTTGCGCGCAATCTTAACAAAATCATCTATAGCAATCGTGAAGCTTCTCGAAGAATGAGGCGCGGTTTGCGCTGAGCGTTGCCAACAGCCTTTGTGGGCGAATGCAGCAAAAAGTGATAAGAAACGTACGTGGCAATACGATCTACGCCAACTTCTGGGGCTGTGCACATGCTAACGACGCTTTGTCAAAGGTTTTTCCAACATCGCTGAACCCCTTAACCAAGTTACGAAAGAAGGCGTACCGTTTGTTTGGGGTAAGGATCAGCGCCATGCTTTACCCTATGAAACTACCTCCAAGCTCCCCCTGTACGCGGTCACTTTGACGAGAAAATGGTGGATTTCTAACCTCAAACATAACACGGTCTCAACTAGTATCGCTTATGCGATCACTTTCATAGTTTTTCTTTTTTTATGTTGGGCATTTTCGGTTGAACGTTTGTTGAACATGTGTTGAGCACTTCTGTTGAAATGTCGGACATTTTTTGTTGCACATTTTTCCTGTTGTTCGAAGTTACCGCAACCTATAGGCACCCTGCAATGCAGTTTCCGAGATACGATGGTAGCGCCAGAAAACACAGCCTAGCGAGTAGACGCAGCAAAATCGAGTGTCTATCCTCCGCATCCTTTATGTTCAGAAACGCTCCTTGACTTGAACGTGACTTGCCATCGCCTCAATGCAGTGAGTTTGAAACGCGTCTGTAGCGTTTCTGCTGCCTTGGCACAGCCTGAAAAGAGCGCGTTCTAAACGCTTTTGTGCTGCATTGAAGGCGGTGGCAACATCCCTGAGGTGATTACGAACGCACGTAGGAAGCGTTCGTTGAAAGAGGCGCCCAGAAGGGAGACACTTGAGCGCGTCGATGTGTCCAGCGAGCGTTTCATTTTCTTGGTATCCCTGGCGGCTGGTGCCCTCAACACTCAGGCGTTCGATAAGAGCTCCATCGCGCCCTCTGGTCAGTGACGGGTGCCTATAAGAAGTGTATACTGTAAGAATTGTGTTATCATGCTGTGAAATCACATTGTCCGATAATCGACTCCTTCCTTACTTGTACTGATAACTATGTACTTCACATTTATTTTGTAATTTTTCGCTTGATTGTGTAATTGATGTCGCTCATTGTAGATGAAATCCTGATTTTAAAACTCAATCACGTCACTTAAGCCATGTCACATGCAAGAGGTGACCGGAAAATGTAACACAAGAGGAGGAAGACATCAAGCGTAGAGTGACGTATAACCGCACGACTAGAAGAAGAGGAAAACGACGCGGGACATATAAAAAAGAAGGTGACGTGGCCAGAGGGGGCCCGGGTTTTCGAACGGCAGCGCATGAGCTTGAAAGCTGGGGACGAGCGTCGCCAGCCTGTGTTCCGGGCGCTCCGGCTCTTCCTCGTGCTACGGCATCGTACCGTAGCCACTGCCTGTTCGAGGACACGTCCACGGACCTGGGACTACCAGCAACGCCCAGGACGCGCCATCGGCTTGTGCACCGAGCGCACAGACCTACGGCACCGCTCCGTAGGCTTCGACCGAGCCAGTTTCTCCTCCCGGGAGACGCTGGCCATCTCAAGGACCTGCGACGCCCAGGTCACTGAACCCGGCCCTCATCTACAACGCTAGCCAGCGTTCTGCCTCCGTTAAAGCCTGCAGCATCGACTCGGACGCCGACTTCAACACCTCTGTCTCCGCAACGCCTCGCCTCTGGGATAGAACGCCGTGAGTCGTGCAAGCGATGAACGCTTCGTACTTCTAACTGTTTATTTTCATTACTCAACGGATAACGGAGTTTAGCGCTAGTTTTATTTAGTGTGGTCTTTTTAACATTTGCAGTGCTTTGGGATAACTACGTGTGGTTTTCTTTTTTTGTGTGTGTAATTAAAATAGTTGTGTGCAACGCTCTCGCCTGGTCCGTTCTTTCTGGCCAGCTGTTGTCCGAAGATCCGCGACAAAAATAAGTAGCGAGCCTGCCAGGATCCTTTTTCTTATTTTTTGTTGTGGGTCTCACGGATTTCTTTTCGGCAGAAGTAATAGACTTGATGAAGATATTAGAGTCGGCTGCGAAGCTTGGTATGTCGAGTGAGGAAGCGATGAGTCTATACGATCGCGAGGAAAAGAGGCTGAGGGATGAGCGAGTGGAGAGGCGCGAGGAGAGGCGTGAAGAGGAGGAACGCGAGAAGAGGAGAATTCAGCGCGAGAAAGAGTTTCTCCTGTGGAAACAGCGGACTTTGGAGGGAGGTAGCGAGATGAGCACAGGTCATAGGGGCTCCACAGTAGAAAGAGAACCTCAGAGAGCGACGCGAGTCTGCCCCAAAATGTTAATGGCTCCATTTGACGACAGAAGGGACGACCTGGACGCATACTTGCACCGGTTTGAACGAATAGCCCTCGGTCAAGGCTGGGAGCGTAGTGAGTGGGCGACAGCGTTAAGCATGTGCTTATTCTTGGAGGCCTTAAACGTCTTTGGTAGGATGCCCGCCAGTGACTCAATGGACTACGACAAAGTCAAGAGGGCTCTCCTGCAGAGATTTAGGCTCACTGCAGAGGGCTTTCGCGAGAAATTCCGCAGCGCGAAACGCGAGGACTCCGAGACGGCTAAGCAGTTTTCTTGCCGTTTGACAAACTATTTTGACAGGTGGCTAGACATGTCAAACACGGGGAAAACCTTAGAAGAGGTGCGTGACAAGATGGTCACAGAGGAGTTTTTGGCTTGTTGTGGTCCACAATTAGTAATCTTCCTGAAAGAAAGGAAGTTAAATGGTTTAGACGAATTTGCCGAGGCGGCAGATCAATTTATAGAAGCGCAAGGGCTCAGTAACCTAAGTAAGGTTAGAGATGAGGAACCAAAGGTCCCGGAACTGAATCGAACTGTACAAAAGATGTACGGAGGGGCGCCTAAAGCTCCCATAAGATGCTTTCTTTGCGACAAGGTCGGGCACCGTGCAGCTGACTGTCGTACTAATGGTGCAGCCCGAGAAACGCAGACCGTATGTCAAGGTTGTAAAAGGATAAGACATACGTTGGAAGAATGCAGATATCGAGTGCAGGACAAGGTGGCGTGTGTTGCTGACTTGCATGCATCAGCTGCAGTTCTTCAATGCAAGAAAGAAGGGACGCTACAGCAGAGTAGCATGGTAGATGGAACGCCTGGTTTGAAAGCAGCAATGCCGGTGGTTGTAGGACGAATACGCGATCGGCATGTCTTGGTCTTAAGGGCCAGCGGGGCCTACACAGTTCTGGTTCGGAGAAGCCTTGTGAAGGATGAGGACTTGACAGGAACGTTGTCCTCCGCAACTCTTGTAGACGGCATGGTCAGACACCTTCCCGAAGCCAAGATTTTTGTATCCACGCCATACTACACAGGGCAGCTATTAGCGAAATGTGTCGAACAACCGCTGTATGATATTATCTTGGGCAATGCACCAGGAGTAAGAGACGTGAATGAGCCTGATGTGGACTGGAGCAGGCGCGAGACAGCACAGCAAAGAATATGCGTGGTCAGTTTTGCAGCGGCCGTAGAGACGAGGGCTGAAAACAAGGCCAATGCACAGCCGCGTCTGCTTCACGCGTCAGCTACGTCGGTTTTAGGTGTACCACCGGCAGAGATTGCGAAGGAGCAAAAGCATGACCCCAGCCTGCAGGTATGCTTTGAAAAGTTAGGTCAGGTATTAAAAAGAAGACGCAGTCGGACATCATGTAAATTCCAAATATTTGATGGTCTTCTTGTTAGGAAACGCACATTAAGGTACGGACGGAAGGTCCAGCAGTTAGTGGTACCAGAGCGCCTTCGAGAGACAGTGTGACATTAAATATTATGTGAGGTCGTGTGACGTGTGTCGGCGCGCACATTCACAACTAACACTACAGCCGACTTAAACAGATAAGCCCCTGTACGCGCTCATATGCGTAAATCTGTGGTGTGGCGAGTCAGTGTCGTGTTTGTGGTATCATGCCGTCCAAGGACATTAATAGTGAGTGTAAGAATATGAACAAGTGTTTAGTGTGGACAATCACGGTTATTTTGTGTCAGAGGTGTACGTTGGGTGCATTTATAATGACACTGGAAGACGAGTGTGGTGGTGCGTTAGGGTCAGAGTGAGACTAATGTAGTAAACATCGGACCGGAGTTCGTCTGAAGACATAGCAGGTTTTTCAGCAGTTTTCTTCTGAAGAAAACTCTTGAAGGAGGAGGGCATTGTCACATGCAAGAGGTGACAGGAAAATGTAAGAGAAGAAGAGGAAGACATCAAGCGCAGAGTGACGTATAACCGCACGACTAGAAAAAGAGGAAAACGACGCGGGACATATAAAAAAGAAGGTGACGTGGCCAGAGGGGACCCGGGGTGTTCGAACGGCAGCGCGTGAGCTTGAAAAGCTGGGGACGAGCGTCGCCAGCCTGTGTTCCTGGCGCTCCGGCTCTTCCTCGTGCTACGGCATCGTACCGTAGCCACTGCCTGTTCGAGGACACGTCCACGGACCTGGGACTACCAGCAACGCCCAGGACGCGCCATCGGCTTGTGCACCGAGCGCACCGACCTACGGCACCGCTCCGTAGGCTTCGACCGAGCCAGTTTCTCCTCCCGGGAGACGCTGGCCATCTCAAGGACCTGCGACGCCCAGGTCACTGAACCCGGCCCTCATCTACAACGCTAGCCCGCGTTCTGCCTCCGTTAAAGCCTGCAGCATCGACTCGGGCGCCGACTTCAACGCCTCTGTCTCCGCAACGCCTCGCCTCTGGGATAGAACGCCGTGAGTGGTGCAAGCGATGAACGCTTCGTACTTCTGTTTATTTTCATTACTCAACGGATAACGGAGTTTAGCGCTAGTTTTATTTAGTGTGGTCCTTTTTAATGTTTGCAGTGCTTTGGGATAACTACGTGTGGTTTTCTTTTCTTGTGTGTGTAATTAAAATAGTTGTGTGCAACGCTCTCGCCTGGTCCGTTCTTTCTGGCCAGCTGTTGTCCGAAGATCCGTGACATCTCCGCCATCTGGCTGCCACCATATAGCACCGGGGGCTAAGAGCTTCTCAAGCTGCCTATAACAGCTTTTATCTTAGCGCTTGCCCTTGTGTATTGACGTTTACAATGGAAACAAATAAAAAAAAAACGTTGCCACAGAGCTACACACCGACGCCAGCAACGTCGGACTTGGAGCTGTATTGGTTCAATGGCAAAATGGTCTTGAGCGTGGTATTGAATATGCAAATCGAGTATTATCATCTCCAGAGAAAAACTACTCTGCAACAGAAAAAGAATGCTTAGCTGTTGTTTGGGCTCTAACAAGGTTTCGACCATAATTGTAAGGCCGCCCATTCAGAGTAGCTAGCGACCACCATTCTCTATGCTGGCTTGCCAATCTCAAAGATCCTTCAGGTCATCTGGCACGGTGGAGCCTTCGGCTTCAAGAATTTGACGTTACCATCATTCACAAGTCAGGACGCAAACACACCGACGCTGACTGTGTCTCACGTGCACCATTCCGAAGTGCCAACGCTGGCCTTGATGAGGATGACACTTTCCTCTGTATCAGCAACCGACTTTGCTCAACAACAGTGCGATGAATTGGAGCTCAGCCCACTCATTGACTATCTAGAAGGGCGCAAATCTAGTCTTCCTCAAAATTTCGCACGCTCGCTAGCCTCCTTTTGTTTCAGGGATGGCGTCCTTTATAATAAGAACTTCTACCATAGGCAAGCTACTTACCTGCTAGTTGCGCTGACCTCACTTCGTGATGATATTTTACGTGCTTGTCATGACAAACAATCGCCCAAACACCTTGGCTACACGCTCACGTTGGAACGAATTCGCGGCGCATATTACTGGCTGCGTGTCGTGAAGACTGTCAAGCACTGCGTTCGCACGTGTTGCGACTGCCAACGTCGTAGGACTTCACCTTTCCGCCCAGCGGGATTGCTACAACCAATCGCCACACCGAAAGCACCATTTCATCAGGTTGGCATGGACTTGCCGTGATCACTTCCCACGTATTCGTCTGGAAATTGCTGGATTGTGGTCACCAGCGATTATTTAACACGATGCTGCGAAACAAAGGACCTGCCCAATGCTACCGTATCCGACATTTCCCAGTTTTTCGTGAACAATATTGTACTTTGACACAGAGCGCCAGCTGTCATAATTACTAATCGTAGGACAGCTTTCACCGCAGAGATGCTACAGAAAGTCTTGAGGCTCAGTGGCACAGAACATCGCAAAACGACAGCTTAACGCCCCCAAACGGACTCGCTGAACGACTTATCAAGACGATTGCCGACATGCTGTCAATAGTGTGGCCATTGACCACAACAACTGGGACGATATACTCCCTTACGTAACTTTTGCTTACAAAACTGCAGAGCAAGAAAGTACAGGTTTCACCCTGTTTCGCTTAGTGCGTGGTCGAGAGGTCGCTACAGTGGTCTACGCAATGCTCTCGCCGATAACCTTGGAATGTTTACACGGACGCTGCCACGTTCAACGCGCCGCAGAGACCCGTCAACTGGCCCGACGCCGTATTCAGTGTCACCAAACTGCACATGCATGCCACTATAATCTTCGCCACCAAGAAGTTACCTTCAAACCACGCGATGAAGTCTGGCTGTGGACCCCAATCCGACAGCGTGGCCCGTCAGAAAAGTTACTACGGCACTATTGCAACCCCTACAAGGATCTACGCCGACTCAGCGACGTAACCTACGAGGTTCTCCCAGAAGGCACCCCAAGACGCTCCCGTCGGCTTCCACAAACTGATGCGGCCCATGTTTCAAGGATCAAGCCATATTTCTCGCGTCGTCAATCGAATGTACAGTGACTTTTACTGCAATGGCTACTCAGCTTCTTTCTTTTTGTCGCTTTTCTGCTTGTGTTGTGTCCTGCTTTCCATATCAATTTCTTCTGTGACAGTAGCATGTTCATTTAGCCTTACGACACAATTCGCAATGCCCACGAACTATAGGTGGCGCGCCGTGCTTTTCAATATGGCGCCAGGAGGAGGGTCAACCCCTTTGTTAGCATAAGAACAGATAGGACGTGCGGACGTATGGCCCGTGCCACTTTCACCGGATGAAGTGATGAGCTGCGCTGAAATAGATATGAGACTAAAATACTTTCCCAAACCATGGAAAGTGCTAAGTTCTCGCCACTAAATTATTTGCTGCGGTGTGAAATGTTATATTTCAGCTCCATTACTGTGCATAACGAGGCTTTGCTAAATCATGTGCGTGCTACATAAAACTGCATGAACTAAAATTGACGTATGAGCTGAACGGCACTCCGAGGTAGTACGTACCGAGCCTGCCTGACGGATTTGCTGCAGTAGTAGGCCGCCAGCGAGTAGCGCCATTGCTGCTGCACGGGACCACACGTTTAATGTGGTGGTGATTTGGAAACATAATACGCCGTCGTCATATTACTTGCGCAGACAGGAAGGCAGAGTTACATCTTCGACGGAACCCAAGCATTTAACATCCCATTCTGAAGCGCTTGTGCCACAGCCATGCTGAGGCTCTAGCCGTGTGCAATTCACTTCACTCGCATATTGCAGGTTCGATCAGCACGATCGAAGCATGAATATCGAAAAGAATGCACACGTATGCTTTTCGCAACGTCGAAGAAGTTAGCCGAGAGGCGTGGATTGTGGCCGTGACTGCACGTTCTATCCCTCTATTTGGCTTCGCTGGTCGAGCTCGAGCGTGTTGGCGGTATACGGCGCTCCATAATATCCACAATATTTGTGATACATGCAATGCACAAGAGGAAGTATGCTTTTATTTTGATCTCGCTCAAGGATATTATACATTAAATGACTTACGAGTGTGAACGAATATTAACACTCGAGGAGACGTGATGTGCAACTCGCTGCTCGTGAGTTAGCAGCTGATGGTTCATCGTCGCTGTCACTCTCCGTGCTTTCACATTCTTCTACGTCCAGTGAAAAATCCTCGTCGTCAAGATGGTTTCTTTCAACATCACTGCTGAAAGCAATCTGAAGAATTTCCTCCGCCGAACGAGTTCGATCACTCCGCGTCACCACGTTTACAATTAAAGAGACGTCTGCGCGCGGAGAACATTTTGCTCTCAGACCGGTCAACGGTCAACAAGCAAATCGCTTGCAGTGTGCTGCCACGTACCAACAAACGTACAAAAACAAGCGGCGCAGTGGTGGCTATGAAACCCAACGTACTGGCGATGGATGGCTTGGAAAGCGTTCGCTCCACGAAAGGCGCCGAGCAGACGCGTCCTAGAATGATTAAAACGTCGATCGCACGATTCGTAACAGCGCTTTGCAGGCAAAGGATAGAGGCCCTATTTTAATGTATCGCCAACTTGAGATCGCTCAGGTATACAAAACCACATCGCGAGCCCGCGCGACCTCCCGCGTACAGTATTATGGGCCTCATGCACTACAATAAACAGTGACCAATGCTATATGCAAAAAAAAAACGGGGTGAGCTTCAACTGAATATATCAGACGATAACATTTAACTAACCTACGTGGCTACAGAAAGCCTCGCGGAGCTGATAGTATGCCTACGCTGTGGGCTAGCATTGAAAGTGCGAGTTGCCACGTAGTTTCACGAAAAGTTCGCGTCTAGCAAGAAGTCTAGCGAAAACTACGCGTCTCCTGGAGAGGAGGCTTTCCCGCTTTCCGCCTCACCGCTTTGCCGCTTTGGCCGTCCCGCCTTCGTTGTGAATGAGCCTTGAATGGGACACGCTAAGCGAAGAAACGCTGTACTGTAAGGTTGCCAAAGTTATGCTTTCAAGGCTGCTGTCTCGCTCTAGAGGTTTTCCTCGACTGGGAAGCGTGAGTTTTTGGACTATTGCGCTATTGTACTCATGAGCCATTGTATCATAATTTCTCCATCAGCAAAGTATCTTGGCACGCATTGCAAGTACACTATTATTGCGATAGCAAGTATACGGACACTCTAGGCTGATTTTTGCCGTCGCCGTGATGTCCCGGATATATATATATATATATATATATATATATATATATATATATATATATGTATGTAGATATATAAAAAAGGCACAAAGAAAAATAAAGGAGAAGCAAAAATTCCGAAGCACCCTACCGGGGATTCGAACCATCGACCCCTCGTTCTAAGCCCGCTGCATTAGACAACTGATTTCGGTAATTTAGCGACCGCCAAATGGAAGCATTGCAAGTTACATGCAGTTTTACGATAACTTCTTTAAGTATGCTTGTTGTAATACCTTCCTCCTTACTTCTGCAGGAGATTTTAATATTAACGTACTGGAGGAAAACTGTCACCAACGAGCTAAGTAACGTTTTACTCTCTAATGGATTTAAAAATCTAATTAGTACGCCAACACGAACTACACGCTCCACTGCATCCGCACTGGATCTTGTCACTACCAATATTGACACAGTAATTTATAGCGCAGGCACAATACCATCTGATATTAGTGACCACTGTCCCGCGTTCATGAGATATTTTGCAAACCTCTCGATAAAGGGACGCGGCAGCTGCTGCATACCATACAGCATATTACACATCGAAGTCTTGAAGCTTTTGCTCTCGATATATCTAATCAATAGGCTTCCCAAGCAACGTTTAGCGGCGCTGCTGCTCTTGACAGGCAGCGCCATCTCTGGCAGAAAAAGAGAAACTGGGGCGTGATCAGCGAGCGTTTTCCCTTCTCTCCACCGCGTTGCCGCTCGCTTCCGTGCACGTGCAGAGCTCTCGCGGTGCACTTGCGGCGTCTCACAATGTACCGCGTGTAGTGCGGCTTCAAAAGGATCTTCAAGCTTGACTGGCGCTTCCGAAAAGCGAACTTCATAAAATGAGAAAGGCTATCACGTTAACGGTGAAGAGCAGACGATCGACGACAACCACGCCCGACTCAAAGCGAAATGCATTTCCCAAGTCGCGATTACAACGTGTAGGACGTATATCTCGAGGTAAGTCTCATTCTGTCATGTTAAAGATGAATAATGGTCCACATGCACTCCGAAATGAAGCCGTACACGCTATCGATGTTCTGCGGCGTGGACTACGAATCATATGATTGTTGTTTTGATATGGCATGCTTACAGTAGCAGCCGTGTACTTTCTTGAACAAACGTTTGCGGCGTGCGAAAAAAAGATTATACGGCCATGGCACTGCTTCCTGAGAAGGTTTGAGTCATGTCCTCCGTGCCGCTGGACAATCACCCGCCGATTAAGACGCGAGGCAGCTAGCTGAGCATCAACCACTGTGAAGCAAGATGAACTGCTCGCCTCGTTTTTTTGGCTCTCGCGTCATGCTTGCAGTCTCTTTTTATGATATCGACTTGACAGGCCTAGCGTGAACGCGGCTAGAAAATCGCACAAAGTCAGAAGGTGGTTACTTCAAGGTTGCAGTTGCAAAGCATGTGTTAAGTGCCAGTTATATTTAGCGGCTTAAATATATATCACCCCAATAAAGTGACAAAAACAAAGCAAACCTGCAGAACGATGTCAAAGCTTGCTGAAAATGCACAGACGTCCGTTCCGGCGTGATAAAGCAGCCTTCCCGACGCGTGAAATGCAGGCGCCGAACTTCTGACAATGTGCGGAGTTCAGTTGAATTCAACCAACCGCGCAACCCTAACTGTATAACGCGAATGTGAACGTTCAACAACGACGGGTAGGTCTCACGATCACGGGGAATCAAAACACAAAGTTGCTTCACCTACAACCGTAACTGGACTTTAACAATGCGAGAAGACAGCGAGTAATTATTACTGTAGTCGCTGCGTGCATGCGCCCCATTACTTACCGATTCAGGTAGTCGGAACGAACGAAAGCGATGGACTCAGACAGCCAAAATAGAAGGCGAGACAGCGCTGTCAGCTATCCACGCTTGCCGCCTTTATTTCTCGTGCGACACGCCCGGGAGCCGATACAGATTAACACGTGAATCGTGTGCCTTGTCTGCACTGTTGTGGCTGGCCACTAAACCGCAATACTTCGGACCACTCTTGCGCTTCCGCGGGGTCGCTTCTGCCATCGTGGAAGTGCGCAGCTTCGCACAGCAAGCCTCTCGGTTCAACGTACCCAGCTGACGACCTCCCAGTTACCCGCACCGAGAGAAGAACGCGTGCGCACGTGCGCTACCGCTGCCGTGAAAGGGGCTGAGTCGGCCGCTCCACGTTCCAGAGCTTTCCGACAGAGCCGCGGCGCGGCTGGCGCGGCGCAAACTTGAGCTTGGGTTCCCTATGCTGCTTATTTGTATTTAAAGAGAAGAATGCCGATAACGCATATGATGCGATCATTCAAATTTTTCAACGCACTTAGTAAAACATTTCCTTTCCAAACGTTAAAATCTGCAAGAAAACCAAGAAAACCCTGGGTCACTCGCGACCACTTGGCATTGATAAAGCGTAAAAAACATCTGTTATCGCACTTTTTTCCCTACTTGCTCTGCTAAAGCTTTCAAAGAATTTAAAAAAAAAACATGGCTGATTCCTCCGTCATAGCAATCGGTATAACACGAAAGTGAAACGTGTCTTCACAGAAGTTGTGCTTATCGTGTAGTGATAGATGAGAGCTTCTGCAATGTTTATTGGTGTTTGGCAGCTATAGCACTGTTTGACGTGGATGGACCTATGTTAACGCCTGGTAACATGTCTCCATCGCGACGACTAACGGCCATGATCAGCCCCGTCGCGGTGGTCTAGTGGTTATGGCGCTCGACGGCTGACCCGAAGGTCGCGGGATTTAATCCCGGCCACGGCGGCTGCATTTTCAATGGAGGCGAAAATGCTTGAAGCCCATGTACTTTGATTGAGGTGCACGTTAAAGAACTCCAGGTGGTCCAATTTCTGGAGCCCTCCACTACGGCGTCTCTCATAATCATATCGTGGTTTTGGGACGTTAAACCCCAGATAATATTATTATTACCGCCCATGATGATGATTAAACCGTTGTGGTAGCTGAAGTTGTGAACATTTATTTGTAATCAGCGATTCGTGAATCGCGCGTAGAGATGACATCAACAAGCTCATAATCAACACTGGTACCCGATATGCACTTCTTCAAAACGTCGTCAATTAAGGAGATAAGCGGCACGGTGTGCGCTTACTAGTAATGGGTTACCGACAAATGTGTTCATGCATACACTACCACTCTGCGCTTCAGCAACATGGCAGGCATAGTTTCGTAGCTTGAGCCGCAAACACGTGCGTCCCGCTGGCCTCTGTCTCGCTGCACCAAGGCACGACATTCGCCCGTCGAAATCATGTGCTGTTTTGCAACGAGCATTGCAGCAGCTTTGTTAGTCGGTGCTCTCGCAATCGAAGCTGTCGGCGGCGAAGAATCCCGTTGGTGCATGTGGAAGCCGCACTACTCCGATGAGCCGACGCACGCTCACGCGAAGCGAAAGGCAAAGAGCGTAACTGCGTCTAGGGTGCCTCGGCGACTCCAGCGCGGCCAGTGTCCCTCGCTGGTATCGAGACGCTTTAACCATGACCTCCGATATCGCGCGCAATCTCAGAGTAAGCGCTAGTAAGTTTCGATCGTGACGCATTGCTTCTTTTGCACATCTCACAGACGGCGTCATCGCCCCTCTCAGCCCCGCCTACCTACACCGCCAACAGAAAGCACCGTGCGAAAGAGGATGTGTGAAAGATATAAGGCGCGTTCGTGGAGCATCGTCATCTGCCAAGTTCGCTTAGTCGGTTGAGTGTCGGGCGCTCACCGTCACGGCCGCAAGGTCGTGGGTTCGATTACCAGCGGCGGATCTTTTTTTTAGTTTTCTCTTTCTCATCCGTTGTGCATTTTATCAACGTCATAACCGTGACGGAAGTACTTCGTGGACCCCGGCATAAAACACGTTCGTGTTAAAAACATCAAAATAGACTAAACGCTGAACTTCAACGCGCTAAGAAGGCTTACTATCAGTGTATTTTTGAATATACCAGTCGTTTATTTAGTTCGCCCTCGTGCTGTGTGTACCTGATGGTTCGTTTCGTGCATTCTGATTTATGTTTCAGCAGTGCGCTCAGCAACGGTCAAGTGCCACGTGGAAGCTAAAAAATACCATACTCGGTCGTAATAATAAAAAATGCTTCGCCTGAGTCTATAAATATTGCAGGTAAAGATTTAAATGGCGCAACACTTGCAAATCATTTTATTGACTATTTCGTAAATGCAGGTGCATTGTGCAATGATAACGTGGATTTTGTCGCCGGATGCAGGCACGCGATGAAAAGTGTCTTTTGTCGACCCAACAAACGAACGTGAAGTATGCGAATTCTTCAAGCATCTAAATAATACTAATCCACTTGATGCCGATGACTTGCAGATCACACCAATAAAAGACGTTTTATATTTACTTAGTGATGTAGTGACAGGGCTGGGCAGTATCGCGATACAAGAGTATTGCGATAGTATTTCAGAGATACTTTTGAGTATCTGTATTTCTGTATCGAGATACATTTGAAAAATGTATTTGTATCTCAGTAGTGAAATACATTTACGATGTATCGCCTGTATCGCGATACTATGCAGGACACGGGTATCTCGTTACATTGTTTTTTTGTGTCGGAAATGAGTTGAGGCGTGTTTTTAATGGGGGAATGAGGTTTTTTTTTTTCTTTTTTGTGCCTAGACAAGCAAAGGCGCGCCGCCGGTCTCCGACAGATAGGGTGGCGATGGTTTCCCTCAAGCACAGAATGGTCCATGTGATAAAGCGCGCGACGCCGCAGACGGCAGAATCCCGGAGGCGGTGTTGTCGGCCTCGGCCGACGAAAGTCGCTGTCTCTCAAGGTCAATGCAGCACGCCTAATTTTTTTCGGGTGGCAAGCCATTACTCGCGACCCCCCGCGCGGATACCGCCTTGGAACAGGCTTTGCAATGCTTCGCGTGCATTCAGTTTCCAAAGTGGTGGCACTTCCAAAAGCAGTTCCCGTAGTCGCGGCGGAAGTGACTAGAAAATGGCTATCTTTGACGCGATTTCAGCCACCTCTCCAATGCCAGGGTGCGTTCCTAATTGATTACATGCGTGAAACGGTCTTTTGTGGTAGCAGGCTCCCCCACCGCCCGAGCCGACATCGCCTGTTGCGGCTTTTTGAAATGGGTGCTGGTAGCGTCGGTGGTGGTGAAAGCTTCATTGAAGCCGACAGGGTCAGGCGGCTGAGGATTCCGAACATGGGGACTGACTTCGGATTCTGAACAGTCAGAACAACCCAAGTGAGGGCGGTAGTGTTTCGGTATCTAGATGACCCGAGAAGAGATATCGCCACGCTGCAGGGCAATCCGGCTATGAAGGCGGTATTTATTCACTATAACACGAATTTGTGCTCGCCTTCAGCGGTAGACAGACTTTCTTTCTTTCGTGAGTCTTGTGCTGAGGCTGAACCGACGCTGTTAGAAGACAGCCTATTTGAGAAGCCTACACAGCAACCTTCTCAGCAAAGCAGATCTTCAAAATAAATGTGTGCTTTTTCTCAATTCACTGGTGTTCATTAGTGATCCGAGTGATTTGCTTAAAGTGTGCTATTTCTAGCATAGCTTAGTTTGTTCACCAAGTATGTCGATTTCGGTGTCCAATCCTTGTTACTGTTGCTGTGAAATAGTGTATTGTTATTGCAATTGCTCCTTATAATTATATCATTATTACTAATTATGTACTTTGTCCGCCCCCCTTCGCTGCAATGTCTTAATGGCGCTGAGGGTACTTTAATAAATAAATAAATGAACTGAACGTTTCGATGCGCTGTAACTTTAATTACAACATTGTGCTGCACTAATAGGTGTCTTTGCGTAGTATAAGCATCCTTGAATTAAAAAAAAGTATTCCAGTATTTGTATCGCTGTAACTGTATTCCGGAATACTTTTTTCGTCTTATTGCAAAAGTATCTCCGAAATATCCCGTTACTTTAAAGGCAAATGTATCTCAGCATCTGTATTTTAGGCTTCCAGTTCATGTATTCCGATATCTGTATTTCGGAATACTTTTATGAGTATCTCTGCCCAGCCCTGTGTACTAACCTATATGTATAACTTAGCTCTTGAAAACGGTGTTTTTCCAGAGGCCACGAAGAAAGCCCGAGTATCAGTCATTTTTAAGGGTGGTGACCACGAGACGGAAAGTAACAACAGGCCTATATCGGTCCTTCCTGTCTTCTCTAAATGCTCAGAAAAATTATTCATGTCCGCATAACCAAAATCTTTAATATTCATGACGTGCTAACAGATGCGCACTTTGACTTTAGATGCGGCAAGTCCACTTTTACTGCGTTGGTGACATTAAAGGAAGCTATACTTCATAACTTTGAACAAAATAAATTCACACTCGGCATCTCTCTAGATTTCAGTAAGGCAATTGACTCGCTTGATCATAATATATTAGACAAATTAAAATCAAACGGCATTCGTGGTGTTGGCAAATCTTTATTTCAATCATATCTTAGCAATAGGTGTCAAAGTGTTTACATTAATGGAAATAGCTCCTCATTTTTGCCCCTCACTCGGGGTGTACCGCAAGGCAGTATACTTGACCCGCTGATGTTCAATGTTTACATTAATGATATTGTTCAACTAGACACAACAGTTAAATACGTCATATATGCGGATGATTCAAAAACAATCCTTGACGGCGTTAACTTAGGTGATATTATAGGTAAAGCAAAAGATATACTTTCAAGGATTTCATCATGGTTTAGAATGAACCAGCTTAAAATAATCAAAATAAAACCAAAGCCATTGTTTTTCGTTCCAAAAATAAAGTACTCACTACCCATCAACCTTTAGTTCTTGAATCAGTGCCGATAGATACGGTTGATACCCACAAAATCCTTGTAGTTTATTTGTCTTCCAAACTAGGCTGGGATACACATGTAAATTTTGTTTGTAAGAAGCTTTTTTTGGTAACAAAAGTGATGTCTCGTTGTGGTGACATTTTGCCGCTCAAGGTCGAACTTCAGATATATTACCCACTGTTTAATTCACATCTAATGTATTGCACCATTGTATGGGCCACGACAAGCAAAGCGAATATAAAAAAGTCATCATTTAGCAAAAAAAGATAGTCCGCCAAATTCGAAATATTGAGCTGTCCGGGACAACGCGGGAAGCTTTCCAAGAATTCAATATAATACCAGCTGACAACCTTTATACATTTCGCTCATTGCACACACTTTATTTCTCGAATAGGGAGCTCTCCAACTTCATTAGATCACTGTCATGCCTAGAGCGTCGTGTCAGTACAGTTCCCACAAGAAATACAGACATTTGGTTCGTACCGCGTTTCCGCACTACGTATAAATACCAAGCCTTGGCCTACCACGTTCCCACAACACTAAACACGCACGAAAGTACGATCACCTGCAACAAGAAACAATTAAACTCTCATTTCTGCTCTCTGGCGTCATAGGAACATGCACAACTTTTCTCGTAGTCTATTTCATATTTGTCATAATTTAGTCTAGTGTAAATACATTGTATCATGTTACATCTTGTTCTCTTGCATTATATTAGCGATATGTATGCATGTGTGTTTCACGAAATGTATATATGTGTCCTTTTAGGTGTCTAAGTGTCAATGTATACGATAGTCTATACACGATGTACATTAATTTTTGAAAACCCTTCTTATTACACATTTATTATATGTATCCTAAAATAATCAGTTGTGAAATCATCTTGGGATTATTATGTATTGTTCATGTTTTATATTGCACTTGCCAGTTATGTACCTGTAATCATTTCCGCACTACTGCCATAGGTATGTACTGGTCACCAGGGCCTTTGTCAAGCCTTTCTCACGGCTTTTAGTTTTGTCTGGTAAACCTTCCAGTTTTGTCTGGTAAATAAAAAAAATTCAATTTGAAAACTCAACCATTGCCCTAAGGTGCGTATTTGGGCTGGTTGGTACATGTTCAACGATACGAGAAACAGCGAGACACACAGGACAGCGCTTGGTCCGTCTCTTTCACTGTCCTGTGTGTCGCGCTGTTTCTCGTGTCGTCAACCATCGCCCATGCATGCGCCGGCGAATAAACGGTGAGTAATTTATATACAACATATACCGCTGGTCGTAGGAAAATCTCCTAGAAGCTTGAGAGTATTTTCTGTCACGCAACGCTCCACATTTTCTTTCAATTTGAAAACTGCCCTTGAGATGCGCCCGGCAAAGTGGCCCTTTTCTGTACCCACTCGTGATGTGGAAGAAAAAAACAAGGAACATCGGGCACACCTTGCATCAGATGCCCCCGTGTGACAGGAGACGCATGGGGTCACTCCACGCGCCGCAGTTTAAAAGAAAAAGAAATATCTAAGAGAGTCTGATTCTCCATTGTCGACACTTCCAGACGCAATGCTCCTAATTCTCTTTCAATTTGAAAACTGCCCTTGAGATGGGCACGAAAAGGGGCCATTTTCTGTAACCACTCTTTATGTGGAAGGAAAAAAAATTGGCCGCGTATCTGCGTGCTTCGCTGCAAATGTCGTGTAAAGACGATAGAAGAGGCGCTGTGTGAGATATGGACGCCATCTGGCAATAGGTCGGGAAACATGAGTGCTGTGTTGCGTGCTGGTAGTCCCGGCGCAGCAGCAGGCGAAGACCGGCGGTGACCAACGCGACCGGCGGGGACGCCAGCCAGCCCGAAAACGCGGATTGGCGCGAAGCGCTGAAGCAGAGAAACGTCCGCACTCAACGAGTACTCTCCACACACTCTTTTATTTACACGTCGCCTGGGTAAAACAGGAACGCCAGAGCGGCGCCCACAACTGGCAGCCTGAAGGCCGCCCACAACGCTGCTTTTTCATTTTTTAAATACTTTTTTTCACCTTCTTGGCCTTCTCAAAACTAAAGTTTTTCAACACCAACCCATGGCATTCGTACAGTGCAATACAGAACCGAAACCGAAACACAACAATGAGCTCGTGCGAAGGGCACGGAGGAAGGCAAATGTCAGCGCAGTCGCATTTTCAGCTTTGTTGAAACAGCGCTCACTAGACGACGACGAAGTAAAAGAAGGCACAGGACAGGCGCTGCCTGTCCTGTGCCTTCTTTTACTTCGTCGTCGTCTAGTGAGCGCTGTTTCAACAAAGATGAACGCATACGAACTCGCTCAAGCTTCCATTCTTATGCATTTTCAGCGCAGCTTAAGAAACTAGGGTCCTTAAAATTACGTATGTATGCATTTTCTCTTAAAGGAACACGCCACCTAATACTTACCTAGTGATGTTGCACCTCAGATATGCATGATATTTACTTTTTGATCGACAACGTTCACAAGTATGAACAGCCGCACCAGCTCAAGACGGCTGGCCCTTGGGCAAGTGGTTCAACTTTGGCCGAGTGGCTGAATCGAGGGACGTGCCGACAAACAGAAAGACAGACAGACAGACAGACAGAAAGACAGACCAAAATTTCTGCGTTTAAGTTCCCCAAGAAAGACTATCGTCTTTAAAAACAGAGAACACCGGGCACACCTTGCTAAAAGACGCCCCCGTGTTGCAGGAGACGCAAGGGGTCAATCCCCGTGCCGCAGTTTAAAAGAAAAAGAAATATCTAAGAGCATCTGATTCTCCATTGTCGACACTTGAAGCGCGTTGCTCAAGCACAAAGACGTAACAAATGTGACAGTTGTTGGTCCACGCATCCCTGTGCATGTCTGTGCGTTCTGTCGGGCGTCCTTCTTTGCGCTTTAGCGGGGCGCTGCAAGTATCGAGCTGCTTCTCGTTCTTCGTGTGACATTCCAATTTCTTGTTATCGCATTGTTTGTTTCGCTCTTGCGGCGAAACTGACTTTTTTTGGCAAATAAAGCAAGCTTGCTTCGCCAATCTTTCTTGTTGACGTTTTTTTCTCTCACACGCTCAAGTGAGGAGCCACAAAGACGCAATAAAATCGCGTAGTTATCAAAAGCAACTAAAAGGTCAGCAATTAAAAATATTCAATTTCGCGCCATGTAGAGCGAACGGTCGACGCCGTTACCGCTTCGGGCTGTGACGTCTCACATATTTGTTTTATTTTTTGCTTGCTGTTAGTTGTCCCCACGATACGTAGGTGGCGACGCTAGCTACGAGCCGCCAACCACTTGACACATGTGCTTCTATGGAAGCTTCTCTGCGAGTTTACATATACCTTGGAAGGGCACTCTTCACCGTTGCCACTCGTGCGTAGCAGCTCTGCATATCTATAAGGCCGCGCAAGCTCCTGTCTTAACCATGCAATCACCGCAAGGTGTCGCCCTCCAGAGCGAGGCCGGCTGCTCTCGCGCTCTACACAGACATGGACGCGGCTGTACGTGAAACGCGTCGGCTTTTATACACAATGGAAGCTTCCAGCGTTATCGGTGGTCCTTGTGTTAGATCCAGAATAAATTCGTCTACTAGCGAGGTGCACGTAATGTATTATTTATTGGGGTTTTACATCCCAAAGCCACGCCGTGATTATTACGGACGCCGTAGTGAAAGGCTTCGGAAGTTTTGACCATCTGGTCTTCTTTACGTACACGTAATCCTAAGTGCACGTGACTCTAGCATTTCGCCTCCATCGAAATGCGGCCGCCCCAGCCTGGATTTGATCCGGTGACCTCCGGGTAAGCAGTCGAGCACCGTAACCACTAAAGCGACATGCGCTTAATCTAAGAAGAACACTCCAGAACAATCACGAACTTTTCCAAACACTGCGGTGCGGCTTGTGCCAACCGTTGGTACATGTGTAGCGGGCCCGTCCAATAAGAATACAAAAAGTGTCGCGCGTGGTAATAGCCAGTTATATAACAGTCCTTTAGCTATCTTGACACCAGCAAAATAAGATTCTTCTCGCTTTCTTCTCAGCATCCACTCAGAGCAACACATCCAGCTTAAGAAATATGATTCTTTGAGAAATATCCTAATGTTACATCCGTAATCAATATTTTGAGTTAATATCTGTGCATAAGGAGTTCCAAGATCCAATCAAATGTGTCGTTCACTGAATAAAATTGCCTGCCACTACCCACAGAGGCCACCAGTGAGACGAGGGAGAGGATATAGAGAAGCGATCTCATCCAAGCCATATACACAGGGTTAACCCTATGATTTATAACTGTGTTTGGTAATATCACACCGGAGTTACACAAACAAAGCGAGTTGGTGAAGCACGGAATAGGGACCTAATTGTAGGAGGACGGGAAATAAGAGATCTTAGGAGGGGACAGTGAAAGCTGAGCAGCAAATCATTCCTAGATTGGCCAGTGTACGTATGCCGTCTACGTGACACTGACACCGAAGGTGTGTGTCATCTCTGCCAGGTACCTCGATAGTTCCTTTACCCGGTATGAGCACACACCAAGTATCCTCCTTTTCTCGATGACGGCTGAGCGACACAATGTTTCACGGTAGGGGAATGTCACGGCCAGAAGACCTCTTTCAGCGCAGGTTTATGAAATCGCTGCACAGCACAGGGCACTTCTGTGAGGCTAGGCAGCAGGGACTTTTTGTAAAGATCAGACGCAACATACCGGTCATGAAGATGACAGCACAATCCCTCAGCATGTTTTCTTAAGGGGCCTCTAAACCACCAACAGACGCTCGCCTGCTCCTCTCCGTGCCTTTTCTGTATCGACAACAGCCGTCATGACGTCATTTGTATGATTAGGTGACGTCGCGAACAAGAGACGCTGTCAGTGGGCGAACAAAAGGGCCTGTCTTCTGCTAGCATATGCGCGCGCTTCTTGCGTTTCCATCTCGGACGCTGAGGAAGGACACTCGGGGAGGTGGATAGACGAGCCGACGAACGCAGCCTAGCGAAGGAAAGAGCGAAACGAGAAAGAGCGTGCAACTCCGCCAGCGTTCGCTGTAGACTCGTGCACAGCTGCAGCGCCACAACTTAATGTCGACCTCTGGGTGGTTTATGGGCCCTTTAAAGCTGCCGCGGCAAGCAAAATATTCGAGCAAATATCGCAGCATTGGGCATCTTGTTCCCCAGCATGACACGAAGAGAGTAGCGACCACGATGTACGTGTTAAAGCGGTAGTGGCCGAAAAAAAGGTAGCCGATTTTAAAGCACAAGCTGTTAATTCTATTCGCGGCCTTTTTCGGTCATTAGTCACGTGAGCTAATCTTTATTTTCTGCTGCGACTGTATATTTGATAATGATGTGTTGTTTATATGTGCTGAATGAAATTCAGTGCGATTAACGAACCTTGTTTATATCGCACTAGGTTTGTTTGGTATATTGTTACATAAATTGCTTGTCATGTTGCCTGTGAGATATATAACACGAAAACATGGTTATTGAACAAGCCAAAACAATTCAAATTTCAATTTTATTTCCTTATTGAGCGCGTGGCTTCCATTTTGGGCGCTGGAAAAGCATCTATAAATTTTTCCACTCCAGAGTTTACTTCTTAGAACTATAGTGACGGCCGCCTGTCGCAACATCCCGGCCATGTGTCTCCTGGATTCACCAAGTAACTCCATTCACCGGGTTCCTTTGGGCATCTGCATAAGAAAAATAAAACCTGGTACACCATTTGCTACATTCAATTTACCTATACTTGATTGCGCTCAGCGGAATTATTCTAAGACAATATTATAGCTGACTTGCCAGGGGTTTTCACGATTTGATTAAAACATGTTTTGGGAAATCGAGTCTCACACATTTCAATTATATCATCTCTATTATAATTACTAGAACAAAGTTTCTCTTTTTTCCGTAAGGAATGTCACATTGCACACTGAAATATCACTGAGTGCATCAGTATAGTGAAGTGAAGTGAAGTGAAGCTTATTTCCATTCAAACAAAGGAGGAAGCCGGGGCTAAAGGCTGAATGCTTGACAAAGGCCTCGGCTCCCTTGCACAGTTTGACTTAAGTTAACACAAAATATAACTGAAAATATGCCACAATAAATACATAAATAAATTAGCTGCATTTGCAAGCGTAAAAAAGCAGTTATTAAACACACAACAATGAAAATATTATTATACAAAACATAGAGCAGAGTCGAGTAAATATTTCTTTGCTTCTTTTTTAAACATTTCAATGAAGCATCAAAATTAACATTTCTCGACATTTCATTAATGGCCACAATTATATGATAAGTTAATTTTTGTTTGCCATAATTAGTACGCGTGTTAGGGACCCGGTGGATTTGTTTTCGAAAATGGTATGCACCATTAGACAAAGTATTGTTTTGGGTGTGTAATTGATTGGACTTAATATGCTGCAACAGACGAAAAAGGTAGACTTTGTTCACTTTAAGCAAATTATAATGATGTAACAATGGGAAAGTGGAAAAATCCTGGGGTCTGCCGCAGTAGCCATGAATGTACCGCAAAGCTCTCTTTTGAAGTACCTGTAGTTTCTGATAGTTAGTAGTCGTAGTTGTCCCCCATACCAGAGTTCAATAGGTAAGTTTATAATATACAATCGCATAATACATCTGCAGTCTCAACCACATGGGTACCAGACTAGCTACCTTGTAGAGAGAGACAGCCTACTCTTTTGCTAATTTCAGATGCTAACTTTGACACATGTGTGTTCCAGGAAAAGTTCTGTTGGAGCCAGAAACCGAGAAATTTTATGCAGTCAACCTCTGTATTCTTGCGCGTCCAAATTCAATGTTGACCTTGTAAAAATCTGCAGTATCAATTGGCCAAGAATAATCTAGGTAGTTCTTGATAAATTTAAAGAAAACATGTTAGATTCTAGCCATCACTGTAGGTTACATAAATACCCGTTTACCATGTCCTCAGCTTGCGTAAGAGATCTGGCTGTAAAAATATGCTTGTATCATCAGCGTACATGATAAGGTCATGTGAACCTGGTAGTTTCGTAGTGCCATTTACATATATTAAAACAGTAGCGGTCCTAATATAGAGCCTTGAGGGTCTCCGCAAGCGACCGTTAGCCGGTTAGATGTGACGTCATTCTACTGCACGTACTGCATCCTATGGTGTAAATAATTCTGCACTTAAGTGTAATACCACGTACACCGTAGTGATTTATTGTTTGCAAGGGGATATTGTGCTGTACGCAGTCAAACGTCTTTCGAAAATCCAAGAAAAGATCGAGTGTAATGCTTGTGCTCTATATTTACGCGTATCTTATCTTTAATAACGAGTAGCACTTGCTCTGTCGACTTTTTCTTCAGGAAACCGTACTGGCAAACAGATATCAGTTTGTGCTTAGTAAAAAAAGCATTCAAGCCTGCAATTTATGACTCCTGCAAATATTTTGGAAAATATTGGCAACACAAATATTGGTCGGTAGTTTGGAATTTCCATTCGGTTACCACCTTTGTATGTTGGACAGACCTTGGCGATTTTTAGATAATCGCGAAACACACCAGTAGTAAGCATTAGGTTTGCAAGAGAAGAAAATACGTCAGATATAAAAGGCGCAATGTGCTTAACGGGAACACATCTTATATCGTCAAAACCTGGGCATACATCATTTTTTAACTTCTTGATCAAAGTCACTCTTTCCTGAGGGGATGTGGGAGAAAAAACAAAGACTTTGATAAAGAAGTAGCAGTGTTATTAAATGCGTTGTCATGTCCATGTGCATCACCGAATGGCTTACGAACATTGACAAGGTACTCATTAAAAGCACAAGCTAAATACAAACCAGAAAAGCTTCTACTCGGCGTACTAATCTCGCTCAGCATACTATTATCTTTCACTCTAGTTACATTAGTTACCTCTCTCCATACTTTACCACTGTCGTTTTGAATTCTCGAAGATCGCTCAATAAATTAATTTGTTTTTGCTGTCTATTTCCTTATTCAGTTGATTTCGATATTTTTATACTCTTTTAAACTTGCGCTCCCGGTTACGAATGAAATAGTGGTACATTTTGTTCTTAGTTGGATTTTTTAAATGCGAAGCATTTCTTAGCGAACCTCAGGCACTTTGGGCGTTTCTATCTACGTATCTATCTATCTATCTAGCCGCCTACGTCTGGGCGCTCTCCTGTTCGTCTCCATAACTTGTAATATACCAAAATTGGCACAGCAGGGGATCAGTGTATGGCGAACCCCATTCCTTGAACATGACATGAATAACGCAAAATACATGTCGCGTACGTCATGAAACCCTTTCTCTCAGTCACGTGTGGCACATACCCGCATACCAGAGTTCATGTTATGCGGGTATGTGCCACAGGTGATACAAAGTCTCAAGCAACACATTAACCGCGAACACGCACATTGATACGCAAGGAAAGTGATAATGCTACGTGAGAATGCGACGTAGCTATATTAATAATTGTTGGGTTTTGTGTCCCAAAGCCACAACGTCATTAGTAGCAAAGGGCTCCGGAAATTTGGCCATCCGGTATTCTTTAACGTGCACCGAGATCGCACAGTACACGGGCATATAGCATTTGGCTCCATCGAAATGCGACCGCCGCCGCTGGGATCGAACCCACGACCTTCGTGTCGGCAGCCGAGCACCGTAACCGCTACACCACCGCGGCGGACGCAAGCAAAGTGAGGAAGCCGAAGACATAACACCCCTGGAAGACGCTCAACTGCCATGCACTCGTTCACGTGGTCCGCAACGTGGACCACGTTGATTACGCAAAAACCAGGGTCAATGCTTGCTACAATAAATCTGCTGAGAGAACCAGGCCTCTCATCATTACCAGTGACTTGAACATTGATTTATCAAGACCCAACAACGCCTGGTCTTTATACTGCGTGAAAGACGGCTTGAATGTGGACACGGCATCAAGAAACCTCGCTACCACGTCCAGGACAGGAGGCATCATAGATCATTTCATCGTAAGAGGCATCCAGGATTTCCACCAGCTGTGCTATACCTCACACTGCACTACACTTAGACCCATCGTTGCCGCGATCACAAACGGATCCGATTAACAAGTCCGGTCCAGCTGCTGGTCCTCACTGATCACGGTGATGATGACCTTGTTCGATAACTGTCAGGACGCCCTTCTACACATACACAGGGGTTCGTGAAACGTGCGTGCGTGTCCGTTATAACGGACAAGTATAAGCATAACAACTGTAACTGTGACTGTATGTAACGTACGTGCAGTGCGCCTCCGCGTGCCACTTGGCTGTGTGTATATCAAGGGAAAATTTCCTGAATGAAGCTTAGTTGCAAGTAACGGCTGTCCTGTGCATCTCTGTTCCTTCTTAGTCCTGTTCGGATTCGCGCTATCTTGTATTGAAGATTATAAGCACTACATATCAGCTTACGGCGTCTGGTGTTGGTAACACCCATGTTGGCATCGTTACGCAACAGTAAACAACTGGTTGTATAATACATATACTCAACATATCAGTGTGCGTATACCACTTCCACATTTGTCTGGCGTCATTCTGTAACGATTCGCTGAATGTGAAAAATTACGCCAGTCACCGTCACGCGCATGCTTCGCATAACATCCATTTCCACGGTACGTGGGATCTGCCCAATTTTTTCGTGTAAATCTTTATTTATCTACGGCTCTCTGCACTTTTTCCTGTTTAATATCCTATTAATTAGCGGGAAAGCGTTATTATAAGCTTCTGAAAACTTAGCATTAAACGTTGAGTACGCTAAATTTGCGTCACCAATATTTCATACGTTATTCCACTATATATTCCGTACAGGGAATTGAAACTTGTTTAAATTCCCAGCATTTCCTTTGTGATCTGATGTCTCCTAGTTTTCGCATGAACCACCTGTCGCTAATCGCGGCGCACAAAACGAACGATCATGCTGTTCGCGCGCGTCACTCGAGTCGCTATCTTGTGACATGTGTCAGTGTCAGCAGCACATAGTATCTAGTCAATAACTTCGCCAAGTTTCCTTATGACATCATCAGCATTGCCGACTGACTTTACGCACTTAAGCTCTAGAATATTCAAGCGGCTATATTGTTCCAACTCGTCGACTCGTTGCGCTAGCTGCTTATTTTCTTTCTTGAGAGATTCGTTATTTTTGAGCACGACGCTAAGTTCCTGCCTCAAAGCTTTTAATTTTCTGTTAATCGCCTTGGTTTCATCACAGGTGTCGCTAAAAAACTTGACACTTTCTTTGACAGAGCGCATTTCAAGTCTCCTTGCACGTTTGAAATGTTCCATAGTTTTTAGGTATCCTTTTACATTGTTGCGAACAAAAGAACAATACGATACTCATAGGAAGCAGAAATGCAATGCAATGCAAACAGTGTAACAAAGCTTGGCAGCAGCACGCAGAGACTTATAACGTATCCAGGGAAAACTAGAGGTGTAGCTCACCTGCAAGAAGCACCAGTAATGATCACGAACGAACGGAGGGGTACGTCAATGCATTTTGTAATCTTTGAATTGTAGCACAAGTTACGCATCTGGATGCTCACAGTAGTGTTTAAGAAACATTGTATGAACTATTGCCCACGTTTGCTGAACCAAAATGTTTGTGAAACACAATGACCGAGGTGGCGCTCAATCGCATACTCGGTAAGAACATCTATGAATGGCTCCGGCGTTTCCGGTATCCATACAATGTGTTATCAGTGGCACTTGGCCAAACTAGGGTGAAGAAAATTTGTAAGCGTCCCTGAACCATGCTACCAACAAACACTAGTCAGAAGGGTAAAGCTCAAGTGCAACTATGTCGTTAAAATAATTGTAGTGGTAGGGCTTCCAGCGCAGGCCTGCGGAGCATCGATAGCAAGACTCACAGCGTCGTATTCGTTTAAAGGTGCTATACTGCCCAGCGCCATACATTTGATGAGTACAGGTATGGACAGGTATGGAAAAGGAGAGTGCAGGTATGGACTTCCGATACACAAAATGAGACAAACGAGCAAGGCAGTTTCGCTAGTAACATTAAAAGGGCGTCCATAGAAGAGTAAATCAGGAAGCAACCATCATATACCGCAGCATCTAAAGTCGATATGACGAAAGTCGTGGTGGCGACTTTTTGTAGCGTTAGCTACACTTGCCTAGCCAAAGCAGGTCTCGCGGGGGTCATCATGAGCAGTGCTGCGCATGCGCGCGCGACTCGCCGCTGCTGCTCCGCGCATTCGGCATGTTAGCCCGCGTTTCAGAGGAAACGCGGGCTAGACAAATGGCTAGACATGCCGAAATTCTCTCCTGCGCAACGCCGCGATGAGCTCGAGCGCATGCGCGTCCCCTTCTCTTCTCTCTCCTCTCCTACGCTGCCCCCTCTCGCCCGCCTGTCGACCGCGTTCCCCGCTCGCCCTGTGAGAATTAACGGCCAGGCTAGATGGAAGATACGACGCGCGTAGCGTCGCTCTTCGCGTTCCACGACGCGAGCTCGGTAGCATGCCCAACGAACGCCAACGGAACGCGATCGTGCAAGTGGTCCGGCTTCGCATCTACTCATGGTCCCCTTTAGCGGGAGATGGTGTATTCGCCTTCGCTGTGCAGTCGCCGTCTGACAGTGCGCTGGTGCCGCTTGATAGCGCCTCTGACTGGCGTTTGCAGGTGGGTAACGCCATGGAGAAGGAGAGCGCAAATGCTGCTCAACGGGGCAGAAGAGCCGAGAAGCTTATGTCATCGGATCCCGCATTAGTTGCCTGGCAATTAGCGCTTCAGCGTAAGAAGAATGAACAGAGGAACGCTAAACGTGCTGCGTAAAGCTAAACGTGCTGCGGAAATCTGGAACGCTCAGATTTCTGGAAAGCTCAGTTCAGAAGGCTGAACCTTTGCTAACGCTACGTATATCCTGGCATAGCCGAGCTAAGCCACTGCAAATTTTTTTCATGTTGACAAAAGAAAAATGGGGTTGCATCCATGCTTGGCACAATATTGGTCGAGATTGGCGAGCAGCGTGTAATCATGCCGCGTCCTGGGAATCCATCACGTGACGATTGGTTGAAATATCACCAAGTTTTAGTGCATGCTTGTTTACTGTATATATATATATATATATATATATATATATATATATATGGTTCAAAAAAATCAAGCACGTAGGAAAAATTGTTCTGTAAAAGACTGACGTTTCGGCCGCGGGACCGGCCTTCGTCGGAGGGCTCCGACGAAGGCCGATCCCGCGGCCGAAACGTCAGTCTTATATATATATATATATATATATATATATATATATATATATATATATATATATATATATAGGTATAATACAACGGAGGCGTTGTCAACAGTGATATAAATATTTAATTCCCAAAAGTTTCGGGAGGGGTCCTCCCTTCTTCGGGGAATGAGTTAAAACTGATGTCGAAGTTCGGTCTTGCTTCTTGCCGCGTCGCTCTCTCGCCTTCAAGGACATTTGAGAGAGTGGGGGAGATAGATTACGAGAAAAAGAAAGAAAAGGGAAAAAGAAAAAAACGAAAAAAAGGAGAGAGAAGAACACCGACGAAGTCAGAAAAGGAGGCGAGAGAAAAAAATAACGCTAACTGTGTATGGCATGAAGTCGTGGAAGGTGTTTCTCGGTTCGCGTCGGGCGCAGGGCCACCCAAAATTGTTGTCGCGGAGGGCAGAATGAGGCACCTGAGGGAAGCGTCCCCTTAATGGGTCGGCATATCGCCTTTCATCTTCGCCCGCTCCCTGTGAATAGGCTCCAAGTGGTGGAGGAGCGTTAGCACTTTACATTGTACAAGTAGTGAAAAAACATGAACAAAAAATAAACAAGAAAAGAAAAGCAAGAAAGTAAACGACACTGCACTCGTACGAGCCAGTCAAGAAACAGGCATGGTCCCAATTATGATTGGGACCATGCCAACGTTGAAGCATGGCTGCCAGCACATCATCATATTACCCAAGAAGAACTGGTCCATTGAACCATATCTACACTAACTATATATATATATATATATATATATATATATATATATATATATATATATATATGTGTGTGTGTGTGTGTGTGTGTGTGTGTGTGTGTAGATAAACAAGTGGTTTGTTCTGGCGTCATCTTGTCCTCACCCTTGAACTGCGCAGCCGGACACTGAAAAACTTTCACGATGACAGATGCGGGACCGTCTAAGGCCGCTTCCGATCCAACACATGTGGCTATATTCGTTTCTGGTGCACCCCGGCAGTGCAATCTACCCATATTTAGTGGTCCAGACGACCACCACGTGGAGGACTATGTTACCGAGTATGAACTGGTAGCGCTTACATTAGTGGAAGGACAGCGACAAGATCCCGAATATCAAACTTTACTTTATCATCATAGCGAAACTGTGGTACACAAATCATCAAAGCGATTTCACCGCCTGGACAGATTTCAGCCCTATCACGGAGGTCTTTGGATATCCTGCTGATATGTTGGTTTGGCGCTGAACAGCGCTTGTTTGCAGTGTAGCAAGAAAGAATGAGACACGCACAAGCTCTATCGAACTTGTGCTTCGTTTCTCGTCAGCTAGTCTCTGGCCGACGCCGGCAAGACCTTGCGCAAAGGCCAGGTCTTCCGAAAAGCATCTGCGACTATGCATTCCAGATGTTTGCTGAAAAAAGTCCCCAGATAGTCCCCGACGTAATTCAGCTCTGCCAGAATTACAATGAGCAGAAAAGGCAGCGCACTTGCCAACGTTGCACTGCTCAGGTGTGCAGCAGATGTTTGACCTTTGGATTCCGCCGTGACCTCACCGACGAGTCCGCTTTAATCCCCCCATAAAGCAGTTCATTCGCGAGATCGCACGGCAGCTCTCTGTAATCACCCGAGCATCCAAGTTGATGACACCCTTTGCATGTTCCCCTCTCATTCGAAAATTCAAACGCAAGATGTAGAGGCGTTACCGCCTACTCATGTTCAACTGACTCTTACAGCACAACTGACGTACGCTGCCGTTGTTGCTCGACCACGCGCTCCACCACCTCCATCCTTCTGCCAAGCTAGTCGAACGTTTATAGGTTGACGCCACCTGCGAGTCCAGCTGCCCTTACTTATTCAGCCAGCAGTGGTCCTGCCGTCAGCCAACGGCCCGCATCTTATCCCGTATGCTTCCCGTGTGGCATTCCTGCTCACACAGTTGGCCACTGCCGCCGTCGCAGCTTCCGTTTTCGCGACAGTGCAGGGGCCTCAAACTACACGCCTGTTCATCTTCCATATCCCATCCCTTGCCGCTTCTTCATCTGACCTACCTACCAGTCGCCGACCATTCGACACACGCGGTTCGACTCCTCCTTATTGCCACTATATTTCTCCACCGTTACGTTACCACAGCCCGCCGCCAAAGAAAAGTGACAGTCGCGGTTTTGGAGGCATGAAGTGCGTTGGCGGTGAAAACCTACCTGCTGTCGTCCGAACGAAATTTAACTCTCTGTAGATAGCGTTCTCGTACACGCCATTCCGGATGCTGCACCTGCCGCGTCTATCCTGAGGGAAAAACTTTGCCGAAATGTGAAAAAAGTGGCCACCCCATTTACCAACCTGTCTTCACTTTACTTCATTGCAAACTTCAATGACTTGTCACTCTGTACCCAGGGTAGGTTCGCTTAGAGCGGCCATAACGGCGTTCTTCAGTCGTTGATGAGAGCCTTTCGGAGAGCCTTGTCGCAGCAGGATGTTCTCTACGAACTGCTATCGTCGTGATTGTCGCCGCCGACGACGACAACGCTGCGACGAAACATCACTAACACGACGCCAGCCAAACAAATCATCCAAGACAAATCTTCGCTGCTAAAAGACAGCCGACGCCGAGTAGCAGCAGCTGAAAAAGCAACGCCGCCGAGATTCGAGGTCTCGACCTAGCCGCCACTTGTAACATCGACGTGCATATAGATGGCCACAACTTGGTTCATCTGACCGTCCCCCGAGCTGAATAGTCGGCCATGAGACGCCCGTTCGATACGAAGTTGAAAGAAGTTAAGACTGCGTGGCAAGGCTCACAATCCAGAGGTCACCTAGTAATACCAGTGGGAATATGCGCAGCAAGAGTAAGCATTAATAACCGGAGCTATGCCGCAAGCTTTGTAGTTTTGAAGCATTGCTCGAGAGATGTAATTCACCTTATGGACATCTAAGTCACCACAGTGCAGTAATTAACCTGAAATCTCAACCGATAACACTATCCTTCGAAAAAAACAACGCCAGGAAACGACGCCTTGAATGTTCTTGAAGAAAGACCAAGTTACTCTTCCGTCTCACTCCAGGGTCATGACTGGCCTGTTATGTTATTGAGTCGTGGCCTACCATTTTTTATCACGCCTCCGTCCTGTAGGCTTGCACGTTGTTGTGTATGCAATGCTACTGAAACGACTACGATGGCTTCAAAACTTATGAATCATATGTGTATTGTCTCAATTCTCAGAAAGTGCACAAGTAAGTCGTGATATTGATCTCGAACTTATCATACATGCTCGCCACACACAGTTCTCATACGATGCCAATGGTCGCCAACACCAAGGCAACGAAATGAGTACGAGATCATGAAAACCTTGGTGGTTGGACAAATACAGAGTTAGATAATTAGTAAGCAAATGGCCACCAGAAGGTTGTCGAAGCAAAAAGAAAGTGCGCGTGTGCGTGGCCCATGTTTCGGAACGAGCTTAGCAATGTCAGTCGCTGCTTGGAGCGACGCGTGCAGCTACCTTGAACTCAATGGACGCCAATAGTATTAAGAAGCGGTCACCTCCTGTACTTGCGTCCCACGTGGACCCTTGACGGCGTTCTGGGAAAAACAACGTTCGCGGGTACCGCAGGTAGCCCAGAAACAGCGTTCTACATAACAGCGACAGCGCGTCCACTACATGTCTCACGTTTTCCCTTCGAGGAACTTGAAGAGTTGTGCGATGGCCATTCGGCGCTTATTTAGAGCGGCCACATGGAGACAGCAGAGGTCTTGATCGATTGTGACCCCCAGGAACCTGTGCTTCCTCGCGTAGCTGTTCACTGATGGAGATGAGACATGACGGCATTTCCTTCTGCTTGAAAGCGACTAACATCAAATTCTCGGGACAGATTTCGAGGCCTTGTTCTCTATAGTACGCCGATACTGAATTTGCAGGCTCGGGCGCTTCACGCGTACCTGAAGACGTGTTACACCTGACGTCCAGACCAAACATACTATCTAAATAGATAAATATCTGAGCGGAATCTGGTATGCGTTCCATGAGATCGATCTGAATAAGGCTGAACAGTGTGGGGCTCAAGACTGCACCTTGAGGAACACCACAGTGTGTAATGCTCAGACGTTGGCCCATCATCAGTTTGCACAAATAATGATTTCATACGCAGGTATAAACAGATCCAGCGGTACACTCGGCCACCAAGACCAACCCACTCAAGGGCGCCAATTATGACTTCGTGAGAAACATTGTCGTAGGCTCCTATGATATCCAAAAATAGTGCGATGGATAGCCGCCTTATACTGTTCTGTTGTACGTAAGCCACTAGATCAATGACATTGCGAATGGCGCAAGAAAGAGGTCGCAGACTTTCCATGGCATCTGGATATAGTCTGAGAATTCCAGGAGCCACTCGAGTCTGGCAATGATCATTCGCTCTATCAGATTTCTTAGGCAACTAGCCGGTGTTATTGGGCAGTACGTCAGCTCTAGAGATAATTTTCCCGGTTTGAGAAGTGGAACGAAACGGCTTGTTTTCCATTTTTTTGGAGACTGCTCCATCGCTCCAGGATTGCCCTATCACCCAGGTTGCAGATTAGGCTGTATGATATGCTATCCGGCCTAGGCGACGATGGCCGCTTAGAGAAACCAAGAACGGCATCAAGCTATTTCATGAAAAAAGGCCAGTTCATGTGCGAGTCAAGTGAATGTGGTCTGTTATAAGCAAGGACTCTTGTGCATGTTTACTGCACCGCAATATTCCCACAAAATTTTCCGCTACCTCAGTATTCCTTCGATATAGGAGCATTGCCAAGGCTTTAGGCGGAAAATATTGTTCGGAAATATACGTAGGCCTCGTACAGATCGCCACATTTAACAAAGCGGTTTTCGAGGGTCTATAGCCTAGAGACTCACGAAGCCTCGCCCACAGTTCAAACTACACTTTATCCGTACGATGCTGAATCTGCTTTTTCATGTGTGTTGCTTTTGAGCGTCTTCACTCCGAACGCCGACGAATCGCATGGAGTCGCTCTAACTACACGTCCGTTTCCGATTGCCTTGAAGGGCATGCAAGCGTGCGCATCGCACTCTGTGCTATTTTCTTAACCGCTTGGTCAATGTCCGAAGATGGGCATTTTCGACAAGCCTCTTTAATGTCGATTATCAATGCTGACCAAACAATTCTCTGGATTGTTTTCGGCGGGTGACTTCTAGCCAAGTGTTTGTTGATGAAATAATAAGGGACGTGATCACAACCATCTGTTTCAATGTCTAGGAACAACTGAACACTTATGGTAAAGAGACGTGACATAAACGCAAGTTCAAAAGCAGCTGTTGTACTGTGATCCTCACAGAAATGTACTGTAAAGCCGCAGGGAAAAAAACAAGCATTTAGAAGCCGCAGTTAGGAAGCTGAAGTAGCCCGTGCGTACGCCTCAAAAACCTTGCGCAGGAGCACCGACACAAATAAAATGTTTCCCAGGTACCAATCGCCAACGAGAAATACAAATCTAACACGCGGAAATGACACACAGATGAGAAGGTCGACGGCAAAGTTTCCACGCTGTGGAATAAACGCGTCTTTTCTACGGCCTCAGGTCAAGGTCTTCGGACGTGTCTATTGCCGAGACGCTATCTTCGATGACACGATGCGGTTTCGAGGACCACCTTTTGACGTATCCAGTTGCAGGGTAACCGTTGGGTAGATTTGAAAGGGAGCCATAGCTCAAGCTGAAGGCACCCAAAGTAGCCGTGCCATTTAACCTTATCGCCAAATGTGTAGCCAAATGGTAGAAAAGTGGTATTGTAAGAATATTTTTATTATGTAACAATGAATGGTATAATTTTGAATCAGCAACACAATAGGAATATGAGCACAGTGCTTTCCTCCTTTTGCTTGGTCTTCATGCCATAAAAAAGTTGCAAAAATAAGAACAAATAGTAAGTTCTATGCATTTGCATGGTGTAGTCTACGTGGAGTAAATAGTGTAATTGTCAGAGACAGAGTGAGATTTGAAAATTCCATTCAACCATTCCGCAGAAACGTGAATGAGATAAGCAGGTCGAACTTGAAGTCACGGACAGAAAATGTTTAGCAGCTACCATACTGCCAGTCGAGCTTCAAGGAGATATATCTGGTTGATGATAACAAGTACAGCTTCATTTTGTGGCAGATCTTTGTTTATGTCAAGTGCAAAGGAGAATACGAGTTGTGCATCAGCACTAGAAACTGGCTCGTACCGTCAGCATCGATGGCGGGCAGCGTGAACGGCGTGCCAGGCATGCGTTCTCACACATGCGCACAACATCGTCAATTTGATCTTAGCCCAAAGGCGCACTTAAATTTAATCTTTAATTTTCAAGCATAATTTCCCCATTTTTCTCTTTTATTCAAGTTTACAAAAACACCAAATTCTTGGCCAATCCTCCTACATTGGACTTAAGCCACATTAATGGGCAAATACTTCGCCGCTCTGTTTAGAAAGCGCACTGCGCTGAGGTGCCTTGATGAGCACTAGAATGACGGCGGGGGCAGGACATGCGCATGCATGAGCCAGTTGACTCGTCGGAAAAGCTTTGAAACAAAGAGTAGTCGTTAGGCTTACTTGGTATTTTATCTGCAAATAATAAGAAAAAAGGGCTACTAAGTGCACCAGAATAGAACTTGAAAGTAGCGAGAAAATAGCAATGGCGCCAGACTGAATTTTTCGTCGCGTGACAAGGTCATAAAGTAGGCAATTTGGCGCAAGGTAGGCGCCAACGTCAATCCTGTCCAGGAGCGCCTGCCGCGCTCCCATATCGCGTGGAACAGAGCTTGCTGGCCGGACTTGTACCTCTTGCCCCACTACGAGTTGGTGGCTGTAGGCACTGACAAGCTGCTGGAGACTAGAGTGGGGTCGGCGAGGGTGTGCAGCTCGGCCCGTGTACTTAGATTTAGGAGCACGTTAAAGAACCCCAGGTGGTCGAAATTTCCGGAGCCCTCCACTACGGCGTCTCTCATAATCATATCGTGGTTTTGGGACGTTAAACCCAAGATATTATTATTATTAGGGTGTGCAGCTCGCGTCCATGCCTGTGGACAGTTTTGGACCTGGGGGTCCAGGAAGCCCAAGAAAGCCTTAGGACACATGGGATGCCGGGTGACTTCCAACTCAGAGTAGCAGTGCCTCCTACAGCAAAACCTTGAAGTGATCGATGTTGGCTGCCTCGCCAAGTTTTCATTCTATAGACGACCTGCCAAGGCTACACGCCAATGGGGGCGGCATACCATCGGAGCAGGTCCCAACGGGGCTGTGCAATTGGCCGCCTGGGCTGTGCAGCGCCAGGCGCTGTTGTGCTTGGCTGACGGGGCTGTCCTTTACGGGCTGCAGGCCGCGACTGCGGCGATACGGCTGTATCGCGCAACATATGAGACATCGGTGCATATAATACCCGGAATGGCAACTTACATGAAATAGAGAAAGTAAATGTAGAACAAAATTCAATGGAAGTCCTTGAAAACCTGGCGTTTTCATTAGGCATCCCACTTTCCCGTATGGAAGTGTGTAGTGTGATGGAATACAGAGCCATCTTTGTACTTAACCCTCTATTGCATGAATTACGAAGAAGTCATTCGAAAAATTACTTTCTCGACTTTTATCAGAAGATAGACGAAGAACATATGCAAATATTTTCCTATTTATTGCGACTCTATTAATGAAGATACAGGTTTGTGCCAAATATGGCATATGCATGCAGATGGGCGAGTGATATTGCTACCATGGCTGAAAAACAAAATGTCACTCATTGAGGTTTTTTGAAGGTGATGTGTGGAATGAAGCAAAGCATTTCCTTCCTGTGTTGAGACATAATTAAACATTTCACTTACAGCATCTGACCGCCGATATCTCTTTACAAGATGGCCGCTTACATGTTTGTCTGTTCGCATGTTTCCGCCTTGCTAAACTTTCCTGCTCGAATTACCAACCACAGATTCGCGGTTGGAAGCATCAGTTGCCGAGTGAATCGAAAAAGGCTAAATATCGACTTCAACTTGTCGGAGCTCACAAATTTTTTGCATGTATGCCAATATTGTAGCAAAAAAAAATAAGGCAGATCCCACTTACAGCGGGAATCGATGTTATGCGAAGAATGGGCAGGAAAGTGACTGTGGCGTAATTTTTCACATGGAGCGAAACATGATGGATCGACGCTAGAGAAACGTGCAAATGGTATATGTAAGCATATATTGAAGAGTCGCACACGCGTTACATAACCATTTGTTTACAGTTGCGCAACGATGCCAATAGCAACATGGGCGTTATCAACAACAGACTCGGTAAGCTGATATGTAGTGCTTATATTCTTCAATACTGGATAGCACGAATTCGAACAGGACAAAGAAGGAACACAGATGCACAGGACACGCGCTTCTCTCAACTAACCTTAATTCAGAAAAATTTATTTAGATATATATAGAGCCGAGTGGCACGCGCAGACCCACAGCTCGTACGTTATACAGTCACACTTGCAGTTGTTACAGTTGTTATGCTTGTATTTGCCCGTTATGACGGGCAACGCACGCACCTTTGACGAAATCTTGTGCATGGGTGGAAGGGGTTCTTGACAGTTGTTGAACAAGGTCATCATCACCGTGACCAGTGAGTACCAGCAGCTGCAGTGGACAGGACTTGTTACCGAATGTGTTCGTGATCACGGCTACGAGGGGTCTAAATGTAGTGAAGTGCAAGGTATAGTACAGCTGGTGGAAATCGGGGATGCCTCTTACGAAAAAATGATCTACGATGCGTCCTGTCCTGGACCTGGCAACGAGGTCTTGTGATGTCCTGTTCACATCAAGCTGTCTTTCATGAGGTGTAAGAAGCAGACGTTGTTGGGTTTTGATAAATCAATGTTGAAGTCAACGGTAATGATGAGGGGAGTGGTCCCCTCGGCGGAGTTATTCTAGCAAGCATTGACCTCGGTTTGTTGCGGGTTCTGTCTTCAGCTCCGTAACTTTCTTTGGGCCCACCGCGGTCGTGTAGCGGTTACGGTGCTCGGCTGCAGAGCCGAAGGTCGTGGGTTTGATCCCGGTCGCGGCAGTTGCATTCCGATGGAGGCGAAATGGCACAGGACACAAAGGCTTGTGTACTGTGCGGTGTCGGTGCACGTTAAAGAACATTGATGAACACTGATTAAACGCTAAATGGAGAACTCTGGAACGATGGTGAAATTTTCCGGAGCCCTCAACTACGGTGTCTCTCATAATAATATCTTCGTTCTGGGATGTAAAACTCCAACAATAACTTTTATTATCACTTTCCTCGCGTGTCAATGTGCATGTTCGCAGTTACTGTCTTGAGACTGTATCGCCTGTGGCACATACCCGCATAACGTGAACTACGGTATGCCGGTATGTGCCACACGTGACTGAGAGAAAGGTTTCTTGACATACGCGACAGGTATATTGCGTTATTCATGCCATCACCAGTGAATCATGTTTTTCATGCACTGATCCTCTGCTATTCGAATTGGGGTATATTACAACCTATGTAGACGACCAGGAGAGCGCCCATTTGTAGGCGGTTGGATGGATGGATGGATGGATGGATGGATGGATGGATGGATGGATGGATGGATGGATGGATGGATGGATGGACGGACGGATGGACGGATGGACGGATGAATGGATTGATGGATGGATGCATAGATGGATGTATGGATGGATGAATGGATGGATGGACGGACGGATGGGTGGATGCGTAGATGGAAACGGCCAAAGTGTCTGAGGTCCGCGAGGAAATGCTTCGCATTTAAAATTGCCACGTACTGTCGCGGACACCACAGACTTTCGTGAGGAAGCTAAAACCTACCACCAAGACTGAAATCCTGCACAACAGAGCTATGCTGCATGATCTCAGAGGCTGTGCTTTATTTATATTTGTACTGTGCAGCACAACGTAGATGGCAGCATATTGCGCATATCTTCACTAATATGGATACTGTGCCAAACATGGCACATACCTATTTCCGGCTGTAAACCGTTATGGCAAAAGGAATTGAGAAAAGTAATAAGTAGCATGAATTTTTAAGGTCACGAGATATTCAGGCATAATTTTTTCATGCTTCTGCAGCGAAACAAAGGTTGCGATAAAAAAATCGGAGCCGCTCTTGTTCGCATGCCGACCTTGCACGCGCACTGCGACATCTATTTCACGTCTCTTTTTCTTACTGATCTATGGATGGCAGCACTTTGTTTATGTTAAGTGCGCATAACTATGGGAATTACTCTTGCAGTGTCACATTCTCAACTAGGTCTCTTGCACCCTCAATAAAAATGTTAATCGATATGTGCCAAACATGGGACGCTATGCAATAGAGGGTTAATTGCCTGCCCATTTTACACTAACATAAGTTCGAGCAATCTAGAAGACATGTAATGCTTAGGAGGAAACATTATATTTTATAGATACTTCATAACTAAGATAAGCGTATTAGGTAAACTTTGTTGCCTGAATCAGATGAATAAAAATTTTAACGCAGTAAACAACACTGCAAATTGATCATGAGTTTGCTTTCCCCTCGACCACTTCACGAAAAGTATCTGCCCTACAACGGGGACGTTTGCATGAACGCGCCCGACGTAGCTAGCACAAACGTCTTACTGATGAAATGTACTCACCCCGTAACTTCCACTTCAGCTCTTGAAACATTGCAAGCTAATTTTTCACATGGATTTGCCGTTAGCGTTATCATTCCGTCTTCGAGCGTTTCGTTGAAGTATGCGCATTTACCTTGGCGGCACAAATGGAAAACATGTTTCTTTGTAGAATACTTGCAAATATTGGTTCGAAAGGAGAAAACAAGCCAGTCCTGCATGGTTGTAACGTTCTAGTTGACATTGCATGAGGTAACACTTGTATATTCATCACTTATTTTATGTGCAATACACTCTAAAATAAACAAAAATCAACCCTTAATCTACAATATATATTATTTCGTTTACTTCATAATTTTACACCTCATATAACACGCGCGGATAAAGGCCTCTGCACTTGTCTTTTGTCAAATATGTGTTTTTGCCTCACGGTTGTGTGTAACAAAAATGGACTTCTCGATTGCCTCCACTTATCGATGATTTTTGCGCAAACTTTACAAAAAGTGACTGGGGACAGAGAAGGACCGCACACACGGCACATATGAGCGCAAACTAACAAGTGTTTATTAGAACTATGGAATGAAATATATACGGTGACCCACGCATGCGCAACGATGCCCTAGCTATGACGCCCCCTGCTCTCCTTTATCATCTTGATTTCCATATCGGTGAGCGCAATAGAAGGCGCGCTAATACACTTGCCCTCTGCTGCCGTTCTGATAATGAAGGCCTCGACGACCTCTCTTTTGGTGCGCTTGCTCGACGTGTGCAAAATGTCCGTTTCTTCAAACAAAGAATGACACGTGCACCTGCTGCAGTGTGTCGCCAGATGCCCCGGAGCTTGCAGGAGGCCACAGTTGTGTCTATGTTCCTTCAGCCTTTCGTTGACACACCTTCCCGTCTGCCCCACGTAATGAGCACCGCAGGACAGTGGAATTTTGTATACCACGTTTTTCGCGCACTCGACGAACCTATTTGCATGTCTGGTCAAACACACTGCTTCCTTGTCCCTGTCAGAGTCGCCGTTCACTTTTGCGCATAGTCCGATGAGCTTTCTCGGCGCAGTGAAGACCGTTCTCACGCCGTACCTTGCCGCAACCTTCTTGATTCGGTGTGCCACCGTGTGCATGTACGCCATTGTTATGAAAGGAGGCCTCCACTTATGTCGCTCTGACAATGCCAAAATTCTGCTAAAGACATTGTGACTTATTTGTACAATGCTTAAATATAAATAAGAACTTATTTGTGCACTTTATAAACCATCGAGTGGATGCTGTAACACACACACACACACACACACACACACACACACACACACACACACACACACACACACACACACACACACACACACACACACATATATATATATATATATATATATATATATATATATATATATATATATATATATACATACATTGTGTAAAGACGTTTATTAGCTGGCACTCGGCGATGATGTACAACAGCGACAGTCAAGGCGGGGTCGACTCTCAGCACGAGGGGCGCGCTCTCAGGGAAGAGGACGACCCACTACAAGGCGCTCTAGAGGACGACCCATTTCTGAGTTCCAATGCTTCGCTACAGTTACCCCGGGTACGAAAAGGGAGCCGCCTGGCGACCTAGCAGCTTGTCACTATGAGCGGGTCATGGTAAGCTTTCAGGCGCTCCACGTTGACAATGTCGCGCGCCCTCGACGACGCATGTACGAAGATAGATTCATGGGTTCGATCAGGCAGTTGACCGAGGTAGTGCGTTCGACGAAAATGTAGGGGCCTTCGTATTGGGGCAGTAGTTTGGAAGAGAGCCCAGTTGCAGTGGTAGGGACCGAGAGCCATACGAGCGCTCCAGGGAGGAACGTGGGGGCCGAAGTGGTGATGTCACCGCGAACGCTCTTCTGCAGCTCTTGGTTATGCGTAGTAAAGGTCTTGGAGAGCTCGCGACAATCCTCATCAATCTGGCTGTGGCAGAAATAGGCGCACATTCAGATCGATCCGGCTTGTAGGGAAGGATTGTGTCGATTGTGTGCGACGGGTGTCTCCCATGCAATAAGAAAAAGCGTGAGAAGCCAGTAGTGCTCTGAGGGGCGGTATTGTAGGCGTACGTGATGAAGGCCAGAATGTCATCCCAATTTGTGTGGTCGGCGGCGACGTTTATCGAGAGCATGTCGCCGAGCGTGCGGTTAAAACGTTCGGTGAGGCCATTCGTCTATAGGTGGTAAGCAGTAGTTTTGCTGTCAACAACGTTGCACTCTTTCAGAATGCCTTCGACGACTTCCGACAAGAGGACACGGCCTCGATAACTGAGCAGCTCCTGGGGTGGACCGTGACGCAGCATGAATCGGTGGAGCAGAAAGGAGGCCACATCGCGCGCTGTAGCCGCAGGGAGGGCGGCAGTTTTAGCGTATCGCGTGAGGTAGTCTACAGCGACGATGGCCCAGCGGTTACCAGCGGACGTCAGAGGAAGTGGCCCGTACAAATCGATGCCAACGCGCCCAAACGGCCGGTCAGGGCAAGGTAGAGGTTGCAGACCTGCCGGCGACAGGTGCGTTGAAGTTTTGCGGCGCTGACAATCGATGCAGGAGCGGACGAACTTCTGCACGTAGCGGTGCATCCCTCGCCAAAGTACCGTTGGCTAATGCGGTGGTAGGTTTTCGATACCCCAGACTGTGCACACTGTGGATCAGAGTGGAACGACTCGCATATGTGAGAACGCAGACTGCGGGGTATTACTAGTAGCGACTGGCGGGCGTCGCCGTTTTAATTGCGTCGGTAGAGCAGGTCGTCGCGAACGGCAAAATGGTGGGCTTGACGACGCAACGCGCGACTGGATGGTATCGCCGATGGATCAATGAGCAAGTCTATCAGTGAGGCAATCCATCGATCTTGACGCTGTACGGTAGCAATGGTGTGAATGTCGATGGAAGAAACGGCAAAGTGAGACACTGAGCTGTGGGCATTGTCGTCAGGCAAGGGAGAGCACGACAGGACGTCGGTGTCAGCATGCTGGCATCCGTTGCGGTACAACACGCGGATGTCGTAGTCTTGCTGGCGAAGTATCCCACGGGCGAGACGGTCTGAGGGATCCTTCAATGACGACAACCAGCACAGTGCATGATGGTCGGTGACGATATTGTAACGTACGAGAGCAACTCAAACACGATCCAACACAACTCCATCCTTTTTCTTCTCTTTCACTAACTCCCCTTCACGCGCCAGTCACTTCGTTGGTATGATCCACTACCCAGTCACTTCGTTGGTATGATCCACTACATTCGCCACCCCCTCTCCCCCAGAGTCGGAGCTTGAAGACGAAGAGGCGGGAATACAAAAATCACGCGGCACATAAAGTTTCAACTGTCTTGCATGGGCGGGAAAAACACGGTTTCGTCTTTTGGTGCCCAGTTCTGGAATAACTTCCAAGCGGAACGTAACACGGCATTTGGCTGGCGAACAAGATGTCTAAAACGCCGTTGCTGCTATTGCAGATGCTGCCATGGTTTTTCGTCGGAATGCCTGTGGAAGACGACGGAAGCTGCTTTTTCGTCATCGATGCGCAGCGTTGCAGAAATGGAAGCTTGGAGTGCGCACTTTCTGGTCTTGCTGCCACGGGTGTGACGTCACCAGCGACCAGTCTACAAAAGGGACAACGCGAGAACATCGGCTTCAGAGGGCACGGCATTTGGCTGGCGAACAAGATGTCTAAAACGCCGTTGCTGCTATTGCAGATGCTGCCATGGTTTTTCGTCGGAATGCCTGTGGAAGACGACGGAAGCTGCTTTTTCGTCATCGATGCGCAGCGTTGCAGAAATGGAAGCTTGGAGTGCGCACTTTCTGGTCTTGCTGCCACGGGTGTGACGTCACCAGCGACCAGTCTACAAAAGGGACAACGCGAAAACATCGGCTTCAGAGGGCACGGCATTTGGCTGGCGAACAAGATGTCTAAAACGCCGTTGCTGCTATTGCAGGTTAGTTACAGCTCTACGTATCGCAGTGATAATAGATGCTTGTTAGTGCTGCCGTGCCCTCGTAGATGTTGTGCTATTTTGAACGATTGCTGGTCAGTACTGTTGCTGCTGATGGCTGGTGATGTTGAGGAAAATCCAGGCCCAAAGACTGCTGAAATGTTGCAGGAAATTCTCGAAAAACAAAATGCTTTGGGTAGCAAAGTAGACGACATCAGGAAAGAAATTGCAGAAGTGAATGCTAAAACAGATAAGATGCAAAGTGTGCTATCCATGTTTGACGAAATGAAAGATAGAATAGATAAACTGGAGACCATCGTTCGAGAGCAAAATGACAAGTTAATCGATTACGAAAACAGAAGCAGACGAAATAATCTCTTGGTGTTTGGCCTTACTGAGAGCGCGAGCGAGTCTGTACAAGTGTTAAAAAGACGCATTGTGAATGACATTTTTTCTAAAGTTCTTGGCATAGAAGTCACTAAGGTGGAAAGAATTCACCGGATCGGCAAAGTAAACCCTGATAAACCAAGGCCCGTGATCTTGAAATTTTACGACAGCAAGGAAAAGGATACCATTTTTAAAAACTGCGCAAAACTAAAGGGAACTTCGATCAGAATAAGCAACGACTATGCGAAGGAAACAGTGCAGATACGAAAGAAGTTATGGCAAAGCGCTGCCTTGGATAGGGGGGCGGGTGCGAAAGTAGTCCTCGTGCACGATAAACTCAGGATAAACGATGACTTATACGCATGGGATGATGTCAGAGGCAAGCGCTATTTGCACTCGGACAAACGTGGTACTGATACAACGAAGCGAAGTGAGCGCGTTGTATCACCTGAGTCAAACGGATCTGATAGCCCAGGCAGCTCTTTCGAGACACCAGAAAAATAGCTAAGATTGCTCTCGTTCAATGCTCGCAGTATAGTGAACAAGACTACGCACCTTGAGTAGTTAATGCTTTCACACGATCCTCACATAACCACAATAACAGAAACATGGTTGCATGAAAATATACCGAATGATTGTGTTGTACCTCCCAGTTACAACATATTTAGAAAAGACAGAAACTCACGTGGAGGTGGGGTGTGTATAATCATTAAAGGTTCTCTTAATGCTTCGTTGGTTGATTGTGAAGTACCAGAAACTCTCTGGTGTAGAATAACTTGTGAAAATACCATTTTCCTTATTGGAGTTGTATATCGGCCACCCTCAAGCTCCCCTGAGTTTCTGAAATCCTTGAACAAGTTTTTATGTGCTCATGTAAATGGGAACACTAGGTTGGTAATGACTGGAGATTTTAATATTCCACACATAAACTGGAAGAATTTTTCATACAGTGGTGGGGAACCAGTAAACGCTGAAAAAATGCTAGAAATTATGTTTACCTACAATTTGAAACAAATAGTGCTTGAAGATACCAGAATTACGCCGACGTCAAGGTCGTTACTGGACTTGGTGTTCCTATCAAATAAATTAAATGATTACAAGGTGATGGTGGAAGATGGTATATCGGATCACCGAATGATCTGTCTTGATCTGCCTGTTCGAGCATTAAGACATGTGAAGAGCTATGTGCCAGTAAAAGTTAAAGACTATGCTAGGGCTTACGATACTTCGATTCTTGACTATTTGGAGATCCAATATGAAAATTTGGAGAGCATCTCTGGTTTAATATCAGTAGAAGAGCTATGGCAAGAATTCAAACGTGTTATAAATTATTGCATAGACAAATATGTTCCATCACGTCTTAAAAAAACGAAACAAAGAAGTCCTTGGATCACCCGAGATATAATCCATATGAAAAGGAAAATTAAGAGACTGCGTAAAGGGAGCACGTCGCCAGTGGTTCTGAGAAATCTAAAAACTGAACTGAGGCGTACTTTGGCTACATCTAAACAAGCATTTTTTGAAAAAAAAACTCAGTGATTTCCTCAGGTCCTCACCTCAGAAATTTTGGCGGTATTTTAGCGACAGGAAAGAAATAGCTGATGAAATCCATGTTGGTAGTGACATTATAACGAAAAAGAATGAGATAGCAAACCATTTTAACAATTTTTTTCAGTCTGTATTTAACCCACCAGAAACTACAGCGAGTACAGAAGAAGCATTAAAAATTCCCCCTACTGTTCCAATGGAAACACTTGAAATATCTAGGGAAGGCGTATTTCAACAACTACTCAAATTAGATACGAAAAAATCGAGTGGTCCCGACGATATACCAACTGTATTCCTCAAGCGATATGCAGAATGGATGTCGCATTATCTGACTATCATCTTTCAAAAAAGTTATACAACGCACTCACTGCCCCAAGATTGGCGCACTGCATTCGTCATTCCTGTATTTAAAGGGGGCAACCGAAAACAGGCAACAAATTATCGTCCAGTTTCACTTACTTCAGTTACTTGCAAAGTGTTCGAACATATAATAGCAAAACATATACTCAAGTTTCTAGATCAGAACACTTTGCTGTACCCTTATCAACATGGCTTCAGGACGGGGTTATCAACCGTGACACAGTTAATAGAAACAACTCATGATTTTGCGGGTGCTGTAGATATAAGACAACAGGTTGATGTGGTTTGCGTCGATTTTGCAAAGGCGTTCGATAAAGTACCCCATGTCCAATTAATGTTCAAATTACGTAATGCAGGAATAAATGAACTAGTAATAAAATGGATTGAAGCATATTTAACAAACCGTACGCAGGTAGTAAAACTAGGTGGCCATGTTTCAGGTCCTTTATCTGTACTTTCAGGAGTGCCCCAAGGCTCAGTACTGGGACCACTATTATTTCTTCTCTATATCAATGACATCAGTAGCGTGGTGGCAGAAGAGGGTGTCCAGGTTAAACTTTTCGCAGACGACTGCTTAATCTACGCCACAATTACCAAGCTAGACGATCAACTCAAAGTTCAGAATTGTTTGAAAAATTTATATAATTGGTGTAGGAAATGGAAAATGTCAATAAAGTATTCTAAATCTACATATACACACATTAGCAAAAGGAAAACTATCCATTCCTTTTCGTACAGCATTGGTGGACACGTGCTGGTGAATGCGCACCAGTTCAAGCATCTCGGGGTAACAATTACGCGGAAACTGTCATGGAATGAACATATAGATAACGTCTGCACGACAGCCTATAAAAGTTATACATATTGAGGAAAAAACTAGAACATGCATCGCGTGACGTAAAACATATTGCATACACCACCTTCATTAGGACGATACTAGAATATTCAGCCGTTGTTTGGAGTCCCCATCAAGTGACCCTTAAGAAGAAGCTGGAAAGAATACAGAGACTGGCGGCACGTTTTATTTGTTCAACGTACCGAAGGAAGGAATCGGTCACGCTGATGTTACAGAGATGCAACTTAGATTCTCTTGAACTACGGAGAAAAAGATATAGGCTGAAGGTATTTTTCCAAATAATTCACGATCAACTTAAGATTGATAAGCTCAAATATTTACACGCCCCAGGCAAAAGAAACCCCCGAACTAACCACGATTGCGTCATAAAACCATACCAAACAAATACTGACACGTTTCGATATTCTTTCTTCCCAGATGTCGTAGAAATGTGGAATAAACTACCAAACGCTATTGTTGTTTTAAACAATGTCACCGACTTCGAAAATGCTGTAGAGGCGCATTTACGAGATTGTTCAAAGTGATTTTTGTCAGTGCCAAATGATGTGAGCGACCTCATGCTCATTGTAAATAATTTGAAAAATGTCAGATAATTTTGAATTGTTATTATTCTTTTTTAATTGTAATTTAAGGAAATACCTGTTTTCATTGTGAAGTGCCAAATATTAAGCATCTTTATGTACCTTGCACATTTTTTATGTATGTTATTGTATTGTCCTCTCTGTTATGACCCTCTATGAGGGTTGACAGTATTCATAAATAAATAAAATAAAAAATAAATAAAACAGGGCCTAGGGCTTTCACCACCCGAAATGGACCCGAAAACCGGGGAATAAACTTCTGGCAGCGCTGTCGAGCACGCTGGGTGCGTCTAACCAGCACTAGGTCTCCCGGTTTGAAAGGGGTGTAATTCTCAAGGGAAGGCGAGCGGAATTTCGCCTGGTGATGCGCTATGGCCAGGTGCGCTCTAAAGCGAACCTTCCGAAGGAGCGCCGCAGTACTGGTGTCGTCCGGACGGTGGTGCGCCGTTGTGTTCAAACCAAAGAAACTCTCTTGCGGAAGCCTTGGCGTCCTTCCATAAACAAGTTTGAACGGTGACTCCCGTGTGATTTCCTGCTTTGACGTATTGAGGGCGAAGACAGCTGCGGCAACGTATTCGTCCCAGTTGTCATGACTAGGACTCACGTACGACGACAGTATGTCCTTTATGGTACGGTTTGTACGTTCCACCAGACCGTTTGTTTGTGGGTGCTGAAGGGTGGCCGCTGCATGTTGAATTCCATGGTTATTCAACAGGTTTCTGAATGCACGCGACGTGAAGGCCGTGCCGCGGTCGGTGATGAGCAAGCGTGGTGTACCGTGTCGAAAAACGATGCACTCGTTTATGAACGTGAGGACGTGCTGCGCCGAAGAGTTAGGGACGGCCCTGATTTCGGTCCACTTCGTGAGATAGTCCGTGGCAACGATGAGGAACCTGTTGCCGCGCGACGTACGTGGAAACGGGCCCATGTGGTCAAGTCCCACTATCTCAAAAGGCGTTTCCGGAGGATGAATAGGTTGCATGGGGACCGGTGGCGGATTTGTGACGGCCTTCCGTGCCTCACAGACCGTGCACGACAAAACGTAGCGGGAGACGTCAGTCTGCATGCGCCGCCACCAAAACCTCTCTTTGATGCGTGCCAGCGTCTTGTGAAGCCCGAGGTGACCGGCAGTCGGGGTGTCATGGCACATGAACAGCACCGATTGTCGCATGGCTGCAAGCACGACAGGTACACACGACCCATCCCGATGATTTCGGTGAAAAAGGATTCCATCTAGGACGACATAAGACGCAGCGAGACTTTCACGACGACGCTTGGGAGTGCGTACTTCCCCGGACAACCGCTGGATTATATCGAGGATTTCTGCGTCTTGTGGCTGTGTGGCGCGTAAATCAAGCACTGCGGTGACTGGCGAGGTGCTGTTGAGAGCTGTCGAGTGGCGAGAAAGGTAGTCAGCATCCTGATGTCGAGCGCCACTCCGATGGACAACGGAAAATGTATAATCTTGCAGCTTTAGAGCCCATCTAGCTAACTTGGCGTTGAGGTCTTTTTTTGTTTGAAGCCAGCGAAGGGCCACGTTGTCGGTAACGACCGTGAAGGTTTTACCATAAACGTACGGGCGAAATTTTTCGACTGCCCAAACTACCGCCAGGCACTCAAGTTCGGAGGCGTGGTATCGGCTCTCTGGTTCGCTCTCTGGACTTCGCTTCCCGCGCAGCACCTCTCAACAATTCGTTGAGAGGTGCTGCGCGGGAAGCGAAGTCAGGGACAAAGCGCCGGAAATATGAAGCAAAGCCTAGGAAACTTTTAAGCTGCTTAGCCGTGGTGGGAGGCGGAATACAGGCGATGGCTTGGAGCTTGGTCGGATCAGGGCTGATGCCGTTGGCGCTGACTACGTGTCCCAAGTAACTTCCGAGAAGACGAAGAAGCACTTTGAAGGCTTAATGCAAAGACGACCGTCTTGTAGAGCACGCAGGACCATTTCTAAGCGCCTGAGGTGTTCGGGAAACGTAGGAGCATAAACGATGATGTCGTCTAAGTAAACCAAAGCCATCGACCACTTCAGATGCCCAAGAACCCGGTCCATTAATCGCTGAAATGTAGCGGGAGCGTTGGAGAGGCCAAATGGCAGGCGGTTAAACTGGTATAGTCCGTCGGGAGTTGTAAAGGCGGTCTTCTCAGCGTGATTTGGGTCTAGTTCCACTTGCCAATAGCCAGAAAGAAGATCCAGCGTAGTGAAAAAACTAGCACCATGCAGGCGGTCAAGGGCATCATCAAGACGAGGCAGTGGATACACGTCCGGTTTGGTGACACTGTTTAGTCGTCGATAATCCACACAGAAACGAATCATGCCGTCTTTCTTTCTGACGAGTACTACGGGGGACGACCAGGGACTGGACGAGCGCGATATGATACCCCGTTTAAGCATGTCATCCACTTGCTTAGCGATTTCTGCGCGTTCAGACGCAGAGACTCGCCGCGGGTGATGTCGAATAGGAATTTCAGAGCCGGTATCGATTCTGTGCTGCACCAAGGGAGTGTGGCCGAGCTCACCGGGTGACATGGCCACGCAGTTACGGAATTTTCGTAGAAGTGCTTGAATCTCTGATTTCTGTGACGGAGTTAAGTTGGGACCAAAGTTGAATTCATTCCAGTCTAAGGGCGAAGTAGCTGGTGGGGAAGGTGCTCCGGGCTGCACTACTGCCACGACAGACGGGGCTTCAAGGTCGGTACAGGTACCGAGAACGGTGTCTGACGGCACGCGCAGGTTACTGTCGGACAGATTGAAGACAAGCACTGCAAAGGTATTGCCGGAACAGTGATGAAGGGCCCGCGGCATTGCGAATTCACCTCCAGGCCGGGAGCAAACGGTGCTTTCTACAAGAATGTCAGTGTCGGCAAAAGACTTCGCGTGGCTGTAAACGGGCACCCACGCAGCAGACGACAAGGGTATGGTAACTGAAGTTGCCGTAATCACAGGATGCAAAAGAGGTGATGATTTTTCAACTTCGGGTCGTTCACTTCTGTTTGCACCAACGGCCATACAGGTCCTCGTGTTTGGAATGCCGAATTGCGAAGAAAATTTAGTAACCAGACTTTTCATCATGCGGTAGTTGGCAGCGAGCACGGAACAGACTTTGTGGACAGTGCTGTAAATGACTTGATGTAACGGGAAATACGACTGCCAAGGACAAGCTTTATTGGAGGCTTCAAGAGTTGCTGGCTGTGGTGTCGACGTGGTAGATATCAGGTCGATGGTGCAATCAGCGCCGCTAAACTGCAAACGAACGCCAAACGCTGCACACCAATCACAGCCTAAGATCACTGGCACACACAGGTTTGGGACGACAAGGAACCGATGTCTCGCTTTCTTACCAAGCGCACACACATTCAAGCAGACTTCGCCTAGGCTAGGTAGAGCAGCTCCGTCAGCCAGGACGAGATGGGGTCGATCGACCTGTGCAGGGTTCACAGAAAATCTTCCAAACAAGAAACTCGACGTGAGAAAACGGAAGGCAGCCCCTGTGTCCACAAGTGCTTCAACACGCTGCGGCGGATCACCTACCTTCACCGGCAGAGTTGGCATCTTGGTGAAGGGGCCAAGTGAAAGGAGAGGGGATTCAGTCATCATGCGGGGTCCTGCCCTCGGCGGCCCGCATTGTAGTTTCCCAAGGGAAACTTTGCACGAGCAACGGGGTTTGGCAGCGACTGGGACCTTCCAGGGCAGTTACGAGCAAAATGCCCAACGTCGTTGCAGTGGTAGCAGCGAAACATCTCTGTAGGCTCGTGTAGCTGAGCAGGAGAATTTCGGGCCCCGGAGGGCACGTCCATGTAGGTTGGCCTCCGGTACGGACCTTCAGCTGCTTGCGAGCGTTCTTGTATCTCTGCCTCAAGAGCGACGGCTAGAGCTGCTGGTAGGTCGATCGGACGAGCGAGGCGGACGAAGCGCTGGACGTTTCTGTTATTGATGGCGTCAACAAAGGCATTAGCAGCAATAAGGTGCATGGTTGTGGTAGGGCAACCCGACAAGGCCTTCCGGGACAAGCTATCGACGTGAGCAGCGAGTTCTTGAAGGTCTCGCCGACCCTGCCGGACGTGTTTCAGTTGTGTGAGGTAGAGCTGAAGAAGATGACGGTCACCAAATCGGCTTTCGATCGCCGACACCAGTGCTTCATAGTTCGAGCGGATGTCTTGGGGGATGTACTCGAGGTATTCAGCCGCGGCGTCACGGAGTTGCAGAACGAGCACCTGGGCTTTGTCTTGAACTGTCCAGCCGTTTAGGGTAGCAACAGACTCGAACTGCACCAGAAATGCTGCCCACGATGTGGTACCATCAAAGGTAGGTGGTGGAAGGTGTGCTCCAAAAAACCGAGACTGAGCTCGACCGATGTTGTTTTGTTCGACCGATGTAGACACGCATTGCTGACGGTTAGACTGTGCCTCGATGACAGAGACCCGTTTAGCCAGGTCTGCGACGACGTCATCTGCCGTGGAGGTACGCTGGGCAAGCGCGGTCTCAAGAGATAGCAGGCGAGTAGGAAAGCGAGTCTCGAAATCTTGCATGAGGGCTCTTCTGTCGGCCTCACCTTGTGAAGCCAGGGTTTGTAAGCAATCTGCTATAGGTAGACTGGGCCCGGTGCTTGACTGTGGAGGGTCAGTTGGTGCGCCCTGGACATCAAACCCCGACGGAAGAGGCTGACGGGGTGCGGGTGGCAGGATGTTTGATGAGACTGGGGCTCCCGCGGCCTCTGCCAAGCTTCCCTCCGTAGTCGGGACAGCAGGCGACGACGTATCGTCCTCCATAGGGTTCATCGCTGAACCACCGACTATTGCTGTCGCCGCAGAAGCCTTGCTCCGTGTAAGCATGGGTTACCGTTGTCACCGCTGCCACCAAATGTAACGTACGAGAGCAACTCAGACAAACACGATCCAACACAACTCCATCCTTTTTCTTCTCTTTCACTAGTGAAACTCCCCTTCACGCGCCAGTCACTTCGTTGGTATGATCCACTACCCAGTCACTTCGTTGGTATGATCCACTACAATATAAAATGGGCGACCATGCAAATAAGGTCGGAACTTCGTAAGGGCCCAGATGATTGCCAGGCATTCTTTCTTCGTAACGGTGTAGTTGGTCTCGGCTTTAGTAAGGGTACGACTTGCATATGCCACGACATATTCCGGGAACCCAGGTTTGCGCTGCGCAAGGATAGGGCCGAGGCCAACACCGCTGGCGTCCGTGTGTACCTCTGTAGGGGTCGTAGTGGCGTGGTATGGGAGGAGACGTCAAGAAACGACGGAGCTTTACGAAAGCGTCGTCGCTGTCAGACTACCACGAATTGAGGCGCCCGTTGCTGCCAAGGTGCTTCGTCGGCGGCAATATGATAGTCCCGAAATTTCGGATGAAGCGCCGATAGTAGGTGCATAGTCCTACGAAACTGTGCAGTTGTTTGACCGTCGTTTTATTGGGAAGTCCATCACGGCTCGAAGGTTGGCTGGGTCGGGGAGAATTCCGTCCACGGACACGACGTAGCCTAGTATTGTTGTCAGCTGCCATGCAGCCTAGTATTGTAAGCTACCATGTCAGCTTAATAGAACTTTTTGTTGGGCTAGTTGGTGGCAATGCTTTTTCTATTGATGTTGAAGATTTGTTTTATTCGGTTCCCCACGCAGAGTTGTTTTTAGTTGTTAGAAGCTGTATTGAGCAGAACGGTGTTCTTGCCTTTGAGCGCGCCACTGGCATTTCCCTTGACAACTTTATGACGTTGCTCGAATTTTATCTATGTTCCACGTTCGTGTGTCACGATAATCAGTTTTATATTCAAAGAAAAGGAATCTGTATAAGTTCATGCGTGGCACCTGCGTTATGTAACATATTTTTAGCGGATTTTGACAGAGAAGTGGCTCAGGTTATTGACGATGCTGAAGTGAAGATTTTTAGGTATGTTGATGACTTTTTAATCATTTTTAAAGCTAACCCTTCTTTGACAACCACTAACTCAGTGGATGAGGTTTTAGCTGTTTTTAGACAACACGCCAAGGGTCTTTTATTCACGCATGAGCTTCCTGTTGGTGGTGTGCTGCAATTTTTACACCTGAGTCTCACTTTCTCGGAGACGCACATATGTTGGGCATATTGCCCACGTTCACGCAAGGCACTTCTTCCTTATGATGCCTCGCATTCGAAACTTGTCAAGAGGGCCGTTGCTTCCATGTGCCTGGAAGGAGCGCTGGTGAATCTTGTCCTCATCTAATGCAGGAAAGTTTCAATAATCAGGTCACGAGGCTGTATTCAGCCGGCTACCCTGGTTCTGTCGTTGTTGCAGTCTCGGAAGCCCTCCTTCAGAAACTGAAGGGATCGAGAAGAAATAGGCAGCCGATGCAAAAAAGGCCCATGGTTATGCCATATGTGCACAAGGTTGCTCACAACCTTAAGAATGTGGCCAACAGGTACAAGGTACCCTTGGTGTTCTCGGCGCCCCGCAAGTTGGCTAGCCTGTGCCCACGCATTTCTTCTGCACCGAGGCCCTCCCCGTGTGGGAAGAGGCACGCAAGGCCTTTTGTCGCCTGCTCGGTTGGCGTGGTGTACGAGATCCCGCTTAGTTGCGGTAGGGTATATATCGGCCAAACAGGCCGGTGCATAAACGACAGGATGAGGGAGCACGAACTTTCGGTGAAAAATAAACTTTCAGCACATTTGCCTGTGCACTGTGGTTCCTGCAAGTGTGAGCCTGGGTTTGCCAGTGTTTCCGTTCTTGGAAAAGAGTAACGATGTCTTAGCGCGTGAAATTATGGAAGCATACTATATTAGACAGAAGAAAGAATGCTGTGTTAGTGACACTTCTGTTGCTCTGCGTGGGCGTGAATTTAGTTTCATCGATTCATTTTTCGATTAGTTAATCTTGTTATCGCGGGTTTTTTGACGAGCTTGTGAGGCGATGTGCGCGCGCAGGGTCGCTGTGGTTATATATGATGCTGATGTTCTGGGAATAGAGTTGCGAGTGACGCCCTTTCTGTCCTGTCCTTACTTTTTTCCTTGATGGTACGCGTCTTTTTGGTTTTTCAGTAACCATGTCAGCTGCCGTGACAGGAGGGTCGCAAATATGGGGAACACCAGGACAAGCGGTCGGTGTGGGAGGCGGCTTTGCTGGGCGGCGTCTTGCGACATTGTAGCGGGTACGGCACGTGATCGAAGCTCCAGGGGCATGCAATGGAGACAGAAGTTGTTTTAAGGACACAGCACTCTCCACCAAATTGCAGAGACGTTTATTAGCGGGCACTCGGCGACGATGCACGACAGTGGGGGTCAAGGCGGGGCCGACTCCCTGCCCGAGAGGCATGCTCTCAAAGAGGACGACGCAGTAGAAGGCGGTCGAGAGGACGACCCATTACTGAGTTCGAACGCTTCGCTACTATATATATATATATATATATATATATATATATATATATATATATATATATATATATATATATATTATATTGTAGCGAAGCTTATTGGAACTCTGAAGTGGGTCGTCCTCTCCGGCCCCTTCTAGTGGGTTGCCCTCTTCGGACAGCGCGCAGCTCGCGCAGAGTCGGCCCCGCCTTGACTGTCGCTGTCGTTCATCTTCGCCGAGTGTCCGCCAATAAACATCTTTATAATTTGGTGGAGGTGATGTGCCCTTCAAACAGCTACGGTCAGCATTCAATGCCCTTGGAGCTTCGATCCCGTGCCGTGCCCTCTACCATGGCTCAAGATGCCGCCCAGCAAACGCCTCCCCCTGCACCGACATCCTGTCCTGGTGTCCCCCGCATCCGCGACTCTCCTGTTCTCACCGGCGCGGATGGCACCGACGTCGAGGACTGGCTCGCGATTTACGAGCGTGTCAGCGTACCCAATAAATGGGACGAGGCAGGAAAACTGAGCAACTTGGTTTTCTACCTCGCGGGTGTCGCAAGCCTATGGTACAACAACCACGCATCCGATTTCGCTACGTGGTCCCCTTTCAAGACCGCCATCGTCGACGTGTTTGGCCGCCCTGCGGTTCGTAAGCTGCAAGCTGAACAGCGCTTACGGGAACGAGCCTAGCAGTCCGGCGAGTCTTTCACGAGTTACATTGAAGACGTCCTGGACTTGTGCAAGAAAGCCAACGCGACCATGTCTGAAGCTGAGAAGATCCGGAACGTCATGAAAGGCATCGACGACGATGCCTTCACCAAGCTACTTGCCAAAAACCCTTGCACTGTGGCTGAGGTCATCACACTGTGCCAAAGATACGAGGAGCTGCGCCGGCAGCGGCTGATGACGCGTCGACCTCCATCACGCGACGCCGATCTCGCTGCCATGTCGGCTATTTCGGACCACTCCGCCTTGCTTGCCGAAATCAAGTCCTTCGTGCGCGAGGAGATTGCCCGCCAGTTCTCTCTACTTGCCTTCGCTCACCCGCAGCCTGTTGAACAGCCGTCGACCCCACTGCTGCCTCCCCTACGCCGGGCTATTGAGCATGAAATCGCGGAGGTCATGCCCGACTACCACCAACCCCCCGGGCGACTGCGCCGCTCAGTTACGCGCAAGTTGTAGCCAGGCCGCCTCCAGCGATCCCTGTGGTTCCACCACTTACTTACGCCGGAGCCGTCGCCAGGCCTCAGGCCTACGAAGAGAGTGTGCCGGCTGCGTACGCCGACGTCATCCATACCAAGGAGGTTAAAAAAAATTGCTGGATCGGCGATTATTGCGCAAGAGTGAAGCCGTGCCCACCAAAATATGGCGGCTGCGGCCGCCATCTTAGTAGGGGCACGATAAATCATCGGCGTTTGGCGAAGGAAAGCGAGCGTTTTCCACGCACGCCAGACGAGTTTAATATAAGGGTCATTCCACGCCAACTGTCCCAGTCGGGGCGCTCGACAAAAATAAATTTCTCTGAAAAAATCTGAGAAAATTACACACGTATAGACATTAGTTCTGCACTATTTTCCCAAAATATTTTGAGCAGCAAAAATTTTTCGGGCGCGTGAGCGCCGTTTGAACTTCTCGATATGGTGGAAAACCAGGTACGAAAGAAAAATTCGCTATAAATGGACCGTTTCGCGCATTCATTCGAAAGTTGCTTTTTTGTGTTTTTAGAGCATTGAGCTTTTATTATAGGACAGTTGCTTAGAGTAGCTTTATATTTTTCACTCCTTGGCGCGTAGGTAAAATTGAGTAAATTGGTGCGTTTTCGAGAATTTTTTTACAAAAGACGATTGTAGACCAAGTACATCAATTATTTTTATAGAACACTCCATAAGACGTACTATCTTCTAAAGTTTTTGTTTTGCCTGTATGTGGCGCACAGGCTCTAAAATAAAATCCTGAACGTGGACAAAAAGCTACATTGGCCTATGTTCAGACGTCTGTAGCACCCTAAGGTGGTCCAATAAAAAATAAGCGGAAAAGCGCATACGATTGAGAATCATATCACCTTCGTCCACAAAAAGTTTAATCGAAGTAGTTTTTGTTTTAGTAAAGAAAAAAATTTTTGAAGTTTAGTCCCACCATTGCATTATATTGCTATGGGGGCAGTGCAAACCGACTGAATTTACTGCATAAAAAAAAGAGGTAGTGTATTCGTAGCACATCGTTTCCAGCTCCTTTTGTTAGTACTTTATATTGTATATTACATATCAAGGAGATGATAAACAGAGCTAAAAATATAACAATACCATTGGCTTAGATGCCGAAATTCCCCAATAATGAATCGCGTTACTTATTGCATTGTTTACGCACAGCGGAGGCGGAGGCGGTGGCGCCGGACAACTACGCCACAAAAATAGGCTGTTGTGATCTCATAACAGCTGTAAAACAATGCATGCTACCAGGCAGACAAATTCTTCTTGAACCAAAATCTGCTGCCTGCAACCATCCAAATAAGGATGTGAAAAATAGCTTGGCATATCCCGTCTGTTGTGTCAAGGACGACGGACGGAATGCGTGAATACGCGGCGCGTTGTCACATCATGTGCCGTTCGTTGCGGAATACTTTGAACTCCGTTTGGATCCGCTATAAATGACCACGCTCACGCCTCCTTTCTCCGGTTTACATGAACTTTGAGACTTAACTTATTTTGACGTCAATTGATTCTCAGAGCTGCATGCAATAAGTAACGCGATTCATTATTGGGGAATTTAGGCATCTAAGTCAATGGTATTGTTATATTTTTACCTCTGTTTATCACCACCTTGATATGTAATATATAGTACAAAGTACTAACAAAAGGAACTGAAAAGCATGTGCTACGAATACACTGCCTCTTTTTTTATGCAGTAAATTCAGTCGGTTTGTACTGCCCCCATAGCAAAATAATGCAATAGTGAGACTAAACTTCAAAAATTTTTTTCTTGACTAAAACAAAAACTACTTCGATTAAACTTTCTGTGGACGAAGGCGTTGTGATTCTCAATCGTATGCACTTTTCCGCTTATTTTTTCTTGGACCACCTTAGGGTGCTACAGACGTCTGAACATAGGCCAATGTAGCGTTTTTTCCAAGTTCAGGATTTTATTTTAGAGCCTGTACGCCACACACAGGCAAAACAAAAACTTTAAAAGATAGTACGTTTCATGGAGAGTTCTATAAAAATAATTGATGTACTTGGTCTACAATCGTCTTTTGTAAAAAAAATCCTGAAAACGCAGCAATTTACTCAATTTTACCTACGCGCCAAGGAGTGAAAAATATAAAGCTACTCTAAGCAACTGTCCTATAATAAAAGCTCAATGCACTAAAAACACAAAAAAGCAAGTTTCGAATGAATGCGTGAAACGGTCCATTTATAGCGAATTTTTCTTTCGTACCTGGTTTTCCACCATATGGAGAAGTTCAAATGGCGCTCACGTGCCCGAAAAATTTTTGCCGCTCAAAATATTTTGGGAGAATACTGCAGAACTAATGTCTATATATGTGTAATTTTCTCAGATTTTCTCAGAGAAATCGATTTTTGTCGAGCGCCCAGACTGGGACAGTTGGCATGGAATGACCCATAACAACTTTTACGGGTCAGATACTGCTCCAAGCGTGTCTTTGTGTTACTAGTTTTCATCAGTAAGCCTCAAAGTCATGGCAAATTTTATTGGAGATCGATCGCCAATACTCCACTCGACGAGTTACTTTTGTCGGCAACAACTATCTTTTATTTTATAATAAACGTAGTATTTATGCTAACAGATCAAAGCCATTTGATCTCTTAGCAGGCACCACCAGAAAAGAGCATGTTTCCGAGCTCTTTGGTGGGCAAAAGCTGGCTTCAATTGTTCTGGCAAGGCGTTGCCAGAGCTTCCACTCCAGAATTTTTTTTAAACCTCCTTGATCCATACGCCACGACTGCAGCCCACCATGCAGTCATACCAGCAGCCACCCCGTCCTTCGCGTCCTGCGACATGGATGGGACCTAGCCCGGCGAGGCGATGGCGCCGGTCACGTCGCCCGCTATTGCAATCGCATGCAGCAGCCTCGAGCCGGATCGACCGTCACCAGCCAGTACAGCCGTCCATATTACGAGCCGCCGCCGCCTATGTCACCGACTTCACACCCGTCTCCATCTACCCGCCGTTCGCCATCACCAAGACGCCGCTCACTGTCACCGATGCGGCCTCGTCCGGTCGCCCGAGACCAGGAAAACTAGTCGTCGCAGTCCAAGAGGCAAGGGCTGCGACGCTATCGAACTGCCAAAGCCCTCAGCAAAGCGCATCGAACGTAGCAGACGTAGTATATATTATATATATATATATATATATATATATATATATATATATATATATATATATATATATATATATATATATATTATATTATATTAGTTCTCAAAATTGTATTGTCTTACACGCGTTCCACGTGAGGTCAGGATCTAACTATTTTGGTAGCAGCCATGCTTCCTGCCTTGATTATTCGTCTAGCACAATTTTAACATGGAGGGAACAATTTGCTGTTATAGCATGCGCTCTATTCAACTTACCATCCAATAACGGTACAGGCACGTTAGTAATTGAAAGAACATTCTCGAAAATGGCTTGAGACAAAACAATGAAGAGAAGAACGGTCTTCCTCATGTCTAGACGGACCCTGGCTCCCGTTACCGCCGACAGCGAAATGGATTGTGTATATACAGACAAATAAGGTCTCAAAATATGTAACATATCTAGCACCGTCCTACGTATATATACTGCAAAGTTTTTATTCGTCGTTATTCAATCTCTCATACGTGGGCGGCGCCTTTAGCTGCATTGTGCCACGAGATGTTTGATGTTTTTCGCTTTTTTTCCATCGTAATGACGCTATTAAGGGACGTCTAAGAGTGGGAGGTAGCACGAATGTGTGCGATAGAAATAGAATGACAAAAGAATGGGCGCGGCTTCTAAGGAATCGCCACGTTCCGTTTGGGGAGCCAATCCAATGGCTGAGAGACCGTGTGACTTTTCGCTTAGCAATAACTATGATAATAAGAAATCGTAAATAATTGACGTCTGTGTGCTGAAGGTCGGACCAACGGTATCATACGGGGTGTATAATAAAGGGCAACTCAAAGGACGCGTGCACACGTGTGTGACCGAGATGCCTTCGTCAGAGCAATCTGTCTGCCTGTTTTAGAGCAAAATAAAACGCGGACAGCTTTAGAACACTCTTGCCTTGAAGAGTTTCCCTTGGTTCGGAACGTTTCATGAATGTTCCACAGTATTACTTCCCCTCTGCAACTAAATCGGAACCAACTGTCCCGAAAATTTCTTTTGAATTGCGCGCACGGTCTTTTGAAGTTGTTCAATTGACCAGTATGGTACATCCCTCTTTATGCCGCACCCACCGTTTCGCGACATTCATCGTCTTGTCCGTCTTGCCGCATGCGCTTGGCGTTTCGTGTACGAACTTAACAGATGTTTGCCTGCCGTGTGTTTCTTGTCACTCATTTCTAGCGGACCCGTTCTGAGTGATGAGAATTCCTCGATTTTTGTGCTACATACGTTTTTGTTGACGTAAAGAAAAATAGATGGAACCCTAGCAATATGCAGGACGTTTCCTGAAATGTGTCCGAAGATCCTAAAAAATAGGAAAACGGTAACATTTGCTTCATGCCTTCATAATCACTTTTTCTAAGACGGCAGACATCCCAGCATCATTAGATGCATCACTTTCGGGAGTAATTAAATCAAACAAATTAGTTAACGTTTTGTTTAGTTGAGATAGGGCCTTTAGGTTAAATGGGAGGACTGCAGGCCTTCCTGCGAAAAGCTCCTTATCGCTTTGCAATTACCGAAAAGTGACGCTGGAAGTTTTAGCAAAGTGATGAAATCTGACCGATTTCGCAAGCGATACCGGAACGCGGAGCAGCGGCACTGCCATTCCCTTCCGAGAGGTCCTGAATGAGCGACGAGTCATGACATCAACCATCGACTGACTTTGCATCGCGGCTGTGCGCTCTGTGCATGTGGTTATAGCACGCATGATGCAACATGTTGACGACTGTAGGAAAACTAACGCCACGACTATCATTTTCATGAAGTATGGCGTCGATGTAGGTGCCTGCTTCTTGCGCTTATTTGCAATTCTGTTTAGAACAATCACGAGGACCACTTTTTCAAAATCCTAAAGTGGCAGTGGGCTCTACGCAGAAGGGCTTCAATTTTCACAAGACCACCTGCCCCAAGTAATTAAATAGCCAGTGAACCTTATTTCCTTAATTACTACCGCAATCAATTGATGTTTATAGCCAACCTAAGCCTTCCGTTACAGAGAAAGCTAGTGTGAAGGCAGCAAGCAAATATTACATTTGCCTTAATTTGGAGGATATTCAGACACATATATTGAAACGCCATGTATATGTTCGATGCAAAAAATGCGGAGCCTCTGTAATGCTGTTTGGTAATCACAGCCACTGCACCAACACTCCCGGGTTATAGCGCAGCCGCACAGCGATACTTGGTTTATCATCGTTTTCGCATGGGGGGCCCGAGCATCCATAGTGCTACTTTTGCTCTCTTCGATATAACGGTGGGTCCAGGAGAAAGTTGTTTCTCAGGTGAATCAAGGTAGCGACACAGTAATGGGATTATAACAGGCATTGAGACGACTGTCTACACTCTAAGCCAAAAATGGAAGAAATGAGAGTAACTGAGGGTTTTACTCCTAAAGACCAATTGTTACTCCCCAAAAAGACCAACTGGAACAAGATGGCTGACATGTCTGAATTTGGGGGAGTAACCGTTTAGTGTTAGGTTGGAAGGGAGCAATAGAAGGACGAACGGCAACAGTTACTATCGGCGCGCAACCGTTGCTCTCCTGCAGGACGCACCCTGTATCGGTCTATGCATGGGCCACATTTTCTTGCGGGCTGGCGTAAGGAATCTACTTTTTGTAAACTGAACAGAGACATACGCACGCTAATAGGGGCATTAGCTTGCACGTATACTTTTTGAGGTTACCGTGTTACCGGAACTCATGTTTTAGAAAAGTTTTAGCTCCCCGTACGTAAACGTTTACGTAAGTACGTAAACGGATACCTTTACGTTTGAATAAACCATGAAATGGTGTTGATAACGGCATTTCAATTATATTTAATTTAGATAAGATTGTATCACCGCTGCGGTAAAATCACGATATACGCGAAGGGGTGTGGAATACGGGGTTATCCAATGATGGTATTGCCATCTTGTGACGCTTCGTGCAACCGTAGTCATAGGGACGTTTGTTTTCGCCAAGTGTTTTTGAGAAAAAGAATGATTGAAAAGGTAACTTATTCGTGATTATGCCGTGGAAAGGTATTTACACCAGAAGTAGAACGGACGATGTTTCTGCAATAACAATTTTTTGCTTGCCTGGTTCATCTTGTTTCCGCTAGATGGCGTCACCTATCCAGCCTGTCGGGGTATTTGTGTCAAGGCTTTTCGCGTTTTTACGGCTTCGGTATTCTATTTCTAGGTCACTCTAGTGACTTTAGCCGCTGAAACAAGGTGATCGCAATTGGCGCTCGCACTTCGGCTTATTTTGTAGCGTTAGCTACACTTGCCTAGCCGGAGCCGGTTTCGCGCGGGTCATCATGAGCCGTGCTGCGCATGCGCGAGGATGAGTGCGGAGCCGGCATCTCGCACTCTCCGCCACCGCCGCGCGCGGCTCGCCGCTGCTGGTGGCGGAGAGCGGGAGGAGTGGCGTCGTAGCCGGGTACACAGACTGGCACCAGCGCGTGCGACTCGCCGCTGCTTCTCTGCGCATTCGAGCGGGGTGACGTCGTAGCCATGGCGCGCGCAGCTATTCGCCTTCGCTGTGCAGTCGCCGTCTGACAATGCGGTGGTGCCGCTTGATAGTGCCTGGCGTTTGCAGGTGGGTAACGCCATGGAGATGGAGAGCGCAAATGCTGCTCAACGGCGCAGAAGAGCCGAGAAGCTTATGCCATCAGATGCCGAAGTAGTAGCCTAGCAATTAGCGGTTCAGTGTAGGAAGAATGAACAGAGGAAGGCTAAACGTGCTGCGGAGACACTGGGGGAAAGGGAGGAACGTCTATCAAAGCGGCGTCACCAGGATGCTGAGCGACGTGCCCGACCATCTCTGCAGCAGCAACAACAAGACGCCGTCGATAACGTCAAGGCTCGCTGATCGACTGCCTATACTGTGAAACTTAGCGAAAGCGTCAGTGCGACTCGGACCTTCGAGACGGACTTCGTCAACAATCCGTTTGGATACGTGTGTGACGTGTGTGAAAGACTATGGCACATGAAAGACTTGACGCCGCTAAGTAGTGCCATGTGTGAAACGTTCAATTTAGTGGCGGCGCCTGAGTGGGGTGAAACCGTGGCGCGGGTTTGTGCAACGTGCAAGAACTTTCTCGTTAAGCAGAACATTCTGCTCTTTAGCGTTACCAACGGGTATCGTTACGCGGCCATGCCGCCAGGTCTACCGGTTCTGAACGATGTGGCCGAATGTGTGTCATTGGAGGAGCAGTAAGCATGACAATCAAGCTAATCCTAGACAATTTGGAATGCTCAGAATAATCAGCTGAACCTTTGGCTAACGCTACGTATATCCTGGCATAGCCGAGCTAAGCCACTGCAATTTTTTACTCGGCGGCTGGGGTCTCGGCAAAGCGGGTATCGCGAGTAGCCGCGAACGGAGATGGATTTGCGAGATAGGGCCGTAAATGTAAAGCAAATCCGGCGAGTACTTCACGTTCAGTAAAGGCCCGCGCATGCGCAGATTCCTTCGGGCAACTCGTAACGCGGTAACGTAAAGCTAAAGACCCTAATACAAGCTAAACGCTCCTAATAAATGTCATGGTTGCACTAGAACGCCAGCACCTGAAGCTGCTGTCGTCGCAAGTTAATTGGCGTGTTTGCGTGTAACATTTGGCATAAATATATAGCCTGAGAATGTGGCAATAAAACGCGAAGCTTCGCGACGCTCCATGTATACTTCGCGACAAACAAGTGGTTGAGAGCAGTACACAGTTGATAGACTTTACATTTACGGTTTTATGCTGAATGGCAGTCTCCAGTACAAAGCAGCAAAAGCCCCGACTGCAGGGTTGCAGCAGAGATCACGCAACGCACACTTATATCGCGATGCGCAGAAAGACTGACAGCGAGCTCACGCCGCTGCCCCCCCCCCCTCATCTCTACCTTGTCACTGGCTGATTTTGGCGGGAGGGCAGCTATCGCAATCGGGTCCCGTAGTTTGGCTTGTGTTTAATATCAGAGCAAATGGACGTTGTCAGCTCGATCGGTGTTGTCTTTTCAAAGGGTAGGCGACTCTTTCGCAAAAAAAATAATGTTATTATTATTATCGATAACAATAATAATAATAATAATAATAATAATAATAATAATAATAATAATAAAGAAGAAGAAAGCACACCTCCGGGCAAAAAAGGAAAAAGGAAATTAATGGTCTTTTACCTAGCGCAAAAGGGAGCACTGTCAAAGCCTGTGTTTCCGCGAGAGACTCATTACCTTGACGTTTTCAGATGTTTACATTGTTACTTTCTATTTTCTTCCGAACATCACCACTAGTTCTGCACGCCTATGCTCATTTCACTAACGCGTCAGAACGCGCAACGACCCGTCGGTACCTACATAACCCCGTTTCCTTTCAGACGGCGCCGTAGCGTGTGGTGGCGTAGTGGTTAGCGTACGCGCATGGCGATTAAGTGGTCGCGAGTTTGGATCCTGTGTGTTTGTTGCAAATTTTCTGAAATTTATTTCTAAATGAGATGTTTCTATATCGTTTCTACATCCAAACAAATATCTGTATAAGCCTCGATATGCTCTAATAATCAATCAAAAACGAATTTTTTGGGGCCCAAGATGTAACTAAGGAGTAACGGGAAGGAGCATCCGTTGCTCCCTTGAGCATCAGGAAGGAGTAACAGTTGGTCCTCAAGGATCAACTGGGGGGACTAACCGTTCATCCCCTGAAGGAGCAACTGAAAGGAGATCAATGGTTCGTCCCCTTGCAGTTGGTCCTTTTAGGAGAGTAATGGGAATGGCAATGCACTTGCTCCCTCAAAGGAGGAACTTCTATATCCCCGTTGTTCTCTTTTGGCTTAGAGTGTAGGGGCAGCGCTAGAATTTTTTTTTTTTGCTGAAGGGGGGGTACCTTTGGCTTCGTCTTTTGACTATGTCTCCTGTTCGTGGGCACTGGGGGAGGGGGGCTGCCTAAATATCTGGAGGAGCCTTCTGTTAAGTGAGGAAAATATGTTCAAAGAATAAATGCATAAACTCCGGAAACTATCTTGGGGATGCTTGGTTTTCCCTTAAGGGCCTCACGAATATGAGCTGCTTAATTTATAATAATTTCTGGTGTTGTCCGTATTGAAATTACGACATAATTATAAACATGAGAAGTGCAGCGGACAATTTGTGCCACATGGGGGACATTAAAGTGCTCTCATGTGGCAGAATACACGGGACTGTCGGTTTGAGACCCCACTGAGATGGTGCTAAAACTGCGTATCTCGCGTGAGCAGCCGAGTACCGTACCACGGCGCCCCAACGTCACCACGATGAACACACGCAAAGCAAGTGTCTTACCCACTGGGCAAAGCACCCAATTTTGCAGAATGTGAATTTATCTCAGCCATTTCAAACATTCGACTAGCAATACAAAGCAAATGTAAAAGAACGCCTTCTATGAAGGCTTCTTTTATATAATTCGTGGCGGTGAAGTAAAGCTTTCTCTAACATATGTTGTCAAGCGGACATATAGGATTATGCGCATCAAGAAAGTTTCAACTGGATGCCAAACACGCGTCTTGTGGTCGCGGTATGTGTCTTCCTGAGGCCGTTTCAGGCGCTAAGGAACTATATAAGTATGGGAGGCGCTGTGCCGATGCCACCTGAAAACAAAGTTCTGGAGAAGGCCGCAACGATGAAGGTTCCTATTATAATGTCTACGCAGAACTTAGTGACCTGGTAAAGAAGATTCTGAATTTATTTTTAATTACTTTTTCAATATGCTGTGCGTTCCTCTGCGCCTTGTTACCCAAGTATAGCTACTGTATAAGTTCGTTCAATACGTTTACACGATCTTTTCCGTTCTATACGTTCTCTGTGTTAAATGGTCCCTCGCATTTTTCACCGATTTAGCCTCTTTCGTTTACTTATTCTAGATGTTGCTGTAAACCCTGTGATTTTACCAAGATGGTTTCGGGACATATGCTGCCAATTAGTGCTGCTGTTTCGGTCATAACCATCATTGTGTTTTTGTTACGATTCCTAGCCTTGCGTCGAAGTCTCCTCACGAAAATTTTGTTCTAATTTTTTTTTTGCACAAAATGTTGACACCCGTTTATTTGAGGTTACATCAAGCAGCCGAGCTTATTAGTACCCCCTTCGGTAGTAATCGTCACCTCGTCATTGTTTTTTTTTAATTATTACACTAAACGACGACGTAAACTCAATCACGTTACCAAAAATCCGCATATACAGGTAGCACATGGCAGTATCCGTTCCGTTCTCATGACCCCCAAGTTCTAATTATATTAACCGGGACGAACTCGAAACATGCACGGGCAGAAAGAGGGACAGCGAACACGAAAACCACTTCCACGGAGGAAACGGTTTGTGGCGCAGGAAACACAGATACAAAAGATAGGAGAAGACATACGAGCGCTTCAGTGCTACGGGGCTTCTACAGGACCTTTTTTAGACAATATTAAATGCGAAGCATTTCTTAGCGAACCTCTGCCGCTTTGAGCGTTTCTATCTACGTATCTATCTATCTATCTATCTATCTAGCCGCCTACGTCTGGGTGCTCTCATGATCGCCTCCTTAACTTGGTGTAGACCAAAATTTGCATGGCAGGGTAAGAGGATTTGACGAATATGACTGCCGGGTCATGACATAAATAACGTCAAAATCCTGTCGCGTACGTCGTCAAACCCTTTCCACTAGACACGTGTGGCCCATACCCGTTTACCACGGGCCGCGGTGCACGGGTATGCGCCACAGGTGATTGACAGTTTATGTCAACCCAGGAACGGCCGAGAACAGACAACTGGTAACTTAAATGCTAGAGAGTTAAGTAAAACCAACATCGGCAGCGTTGACTCAACGAATGGAAATAATGAAAATTAGGATCCCAGCAGGAATCGAACCCAAGCCTTCTGCGTGGCATACAGGTATTCTACCACTGAGCCACGCCAGGTCTATAAATTGGTTTGGATAAAGAACCTACGCAGGCGCAATATCGGTGCAACGCCTATTGTGGTGTGGTGCTGGCTATCTAATTATACAAGAAAGCAATAAAACACTACCATGATACTCCTACGATGTGTATCCTACGTATGGGCGTCATATCAGATTGACGTCTGTAGTTCCAGTGTTGGCTCCGATTTTATAGCAGTGTAATAAACCTTACGTTTGTCTTCCTATGATTCAACACGCTATATTAAAGAATTGCTTGACCCCGGAGGAATACATTAACGAAGTACATATGCTATCCACATCACCGCATCGTAAAGGGCACTTCGTCCACTAGAACGATGAAGTGTCCTCTTCATTTCTTAAGAGGCTGGGCGATGGGCCTCATGCTGACGAATATGGTCAGATTGATTTGACAGCCTTTGTACACTAGGCTACGTAGGCCACATACGCCCAGTTAGTCTACGAATCGGACAAACACCATCCACTGATGTTGGTTTACGTAGCACTTCCAGGCCTACCAGCCTCGACGGCCTATGCCTCACCAGACGCGAACGGTGGCTTCAGGTTCTGACATTGTCGCCGGCTCTGTCGACAGGACAAATTGTCGACGAAATGACCGAGGGCATCCACGAATTCCACAGCTCTACTATACCACATACTTCAATACACATGGACCCCGCTTCACCACGAGCACGACCGGATCCTATAACAAGTCATGACCAGCTGCTGGTGCTCACTGATCTCACGGTGATGATGCCCTGGTTCAATAACTGTCAAAACTTCTTGCACACATGCACACGGGTTCGTGAAACGCGCGTGCGTTCTCGGGACACG